>NW_028121102.1:0-36025 GCF_965183815.1 Platalea leucorodia
GTGGGTTATAATGCATTGTGGGACCTGTAACAGAATGATAATTATACCTTATTTCTAAATGATTCCACACAAAGTGTGCTGTTGTAAATGCTAAACAATTGCGTTTCATCCATAATCATGTAATTGGTGTGTGCAGCTAATTAGTGTGTGTTCAATTTAGGCCCAGATTTTTTGGAAATGTCTCCTGTTCTGGTCCTGATTTAGCAAAGCTCTTAAACAGATGATTAACTTCCATTGGCTTTAATAGGACTTAAGCACGTTCTTAATCAGGGCCATTGTGTCAAATCATGTTTCTTGGTGACAACCAGAACAACCTGCCAGAGCCATAGTAAAAATATCTGTAGGTCCTCCTTAAATTCAGATTAATAGTTTCTTTAACTTGTGAAGCATTTTGTTTCAGAATCTGAAACTGTAGCTCTCTCTCTCTCTCTCTCTCTCAGCAAACAGTTATTGTCACAATCTAATTGTAAGTATAAAGTTTAAAGATTTTAACTAGCTTGGCAGGAGGCTGTTTGCATCAAATCTACTCAATACACCTTTGAGATGGAGAAGAAGAAAATATGCATCTGAGAGTGCCTCGCTGGAATATAAATGTCAGTGCTGATAGATATCTATGATAGAAAATTTGTGTGGGAGTAATAATTTAGTAATAAAATAGGTCAAATTAATTCTTATGCTGAAGGGGATACCTTACAATAACCATTTTGTAATTTTATGTTTGACAGTTTGCTCTGCATTATGTGGATAGGTGGAGCTGAGATAATGTAATCCATTTCCAATTGTAAACAAGATTGCTTTAAGAGCTGCTGTAGTAAGATGCATGTTGGCTGACTTTAAGCTGAAAGGTAATTGCCTCTGAATATTAATGTGCATGTGGGGATTTTTGTTTTTAATTCTGGGATTTCATCTTTGCCTTATAGCAGCTCTGAAGAGGCCCTTGTTTTCCCAAACCCCACTTTGCTGCTAATTGAAGCTGATGGCAAGTGTTGCGCTTTGGGCCCTTTGCTTTTATTTTATGTGGCCTGTGTACCTTGGAGAACGCTGCTTTCTTTAGGTGTTTTCTTTTTTTTTGTTAACCACCTTTTGAGTAGATGAGTTTTTTTAGAGATGCTCTTGCTGTCCTACAGCAGCTATGTCTAGTTCCTGGGCTAGGGAAGGAATGATAGGTTGTGAGAAAGGGGGGAAGTTGCTGCACTAATTGAATTGTAGCCTCTTAGAGAAATGAGAGTTAAGGTGCTGATCCTGTGCTGTGTAGGTGGAGAGCTTCCCCAGGAGTAATTTAGAACCTGATCCAAAGCCCACTGCACTTTGTGGGAGATTCTCCGTGTAGTTCCACACACTTTTGGAGCAGGCCCCTGTCATGGGCACAAGTTGTAGGTAGTGACTAGCTTAGTCTGGGGGAACATCAACTGCCTGCGTTTGTATATGAAATTGGTTTAGGCATGGAAGGGAACAGCCAGATTACAATCAAGTTGTACCTTGTCTTTCCATTTAAACTCTAGCACTTGGCTTCTACAAGCTATTCTACTACCTGCTGCTTACAGCGAGACTCGGCAGTGGATACAGTGGGCTTGGTGTTGAGCAGGGTGTAACTGCAACTCTGCTCCAGAACAAACTGCAGTTGAACAGCGATGCAGGAGCTTGAAAATCTGTTGCGTACCGGGTTTTGACCTGCACATGTTTTAATGGCACTTGATGCGTGGGCTGTCATTAGTTAGGACTGCTTAAAGATGTTATGACTGGCAAGTGTCCCACACGCCCTTCTAGCAGAGATGACTATTCCTAAGGCAAACATTCAAAGCAGAGTTCAATGTGCCTTGTTCTCTGTGGCAATGCCAGCAGTTTTTCTAAAAAAGAGAAACCAAACAACAAAATGGGGTATTTTTAGCTTGGATCAATTCACTGATCCAGTTTATTGCATGGTCTCGCACAGTGAGAGGCTGGTGTCTGAGCAGGGGTTGGAGCTCCTGGTGCTGATGTTTCTGCAGAGGCAAAGGTATGCTGAACTGTGCTAATGCCTGGAGGTAACAGATCTGTAAACTGTGTTGGTCAAGGAGGCAGCGAATTGGCTTTTCTGCTGCCTCTGCCCCGGTGCAAAGGGTGGTCACCTCTTGCAGAGAGAGGGGGCCAGCAGCTGAGAGGCACTAGCTTCACAGTCAGCCCTTTTGTAGGTTGCCTTTAGCTCATGGCTCACAGTTGGACTATAACCTCATATAATGTCTCTAGTTAAACAGTGGGCTGAAGATAGGTGGTGTTATGGGTGGGAACCACTAAACAGAGCCAGACTTGAATCTTCTACATTCCTGCACCTTGCACAAACTTTGGGGTATTGAGGTTTTTTGTTTTAGAATGATTTTTTTAAATCTCCATAGTGCCCCCTCTCCGGTGACTTGGTCTGACACTTCTTGAAGTCAAGGGGAGTCCTTGTGGTAATTCAGTCATTTTTGCAAAGTGATGCTGCCTGTAGCAAAGCTGTTCTAAGGGTGCCTTCACTAAAAAATCACTTAGCTACAGAAACGTTTGACTGTAGGCTGGTAAGCAGAAAAAGTGAGGGTGTGTGGGTTTGTGAATGTATGTTGCCCATTAAGGAGTCTCACTCTATGCTGGGGCTGCTTCATTACCTTGATAAAAATAACATAAAAGGATTCTACTAACTTTTTAACTTGTTCATTAACAGATCAAGCATTGTCTTAAGGGCAGCAGTTTAAAAGAGTCCACTTAATGAAAGTTGACTGGAGGTATGTCCTGTGGCTATTACAAACTTTGTTTTATAATAGCATGTATTTTTCCGTAGCTCCTTGCCATGCTGTAATGTGGTTGGAGTGGAAGAAATAGAAAACTGGCCATTTCCCGGCAGATAGCGATAAGTTTCTACTCAGTCAGAATGCTCTATACACTGTGATAGGTTTATAATTATTATCCTAAGATTGATGTTTTTTGGGGGGAGTGTAAATTTGTGCAGCAGTAATCCATTAAGAAATCAATAATCATTCCATCCTGAAATGCAGTTTCTCTACAACATTATAAATACACACCAAAGATTTGAAACTCTGCTTGTCTCCCCTTCTCTGCCCCCCTCCTCCTGCTTCCCTTTGCTGTACTGGAGAAGCAATTATGTGGTAGGACTCTTCTGTTGGAAAAGCAAGGATGGTAGTATTAAGTCTAATCCTGAGAGCCAATAAAAATTTGCTTTCTCCCCAGTACCCTTTTTGATCTCTGGGAAATTCCCCCTCTTCTCTGCCTCGGTTTCATCCCTGGTAGATGGGGATGATGAAGATTCATGCCTTGTTTCTCTGTAGAGTACTGTGGAGAGGAAGTGTTGTATAAGTGCGAAGTCGTGGTATGTGTACATTTCCTTTTCCTCACTCCTCCTCCTCATTCAGTCTTGGTTCTTCATGTAACAATACAGAGGTTTGACTATCAGAGGCCAGCGCGTCCTGCAGGACTTCCCTTTTTGCTCTGAATTCTGCCCAGTTGGACAAACGTGTTTTCAAGATGCTGCTATAAGTTATCCCCTGATCTAGGGAGCGGGAAACCTACTTTATCTCAGAGTAAAGGTGTTTGTAGCTGATAAATAGTAGACTTTATGAAGGAGACTGAGAGTATTATTTATGTTTCTTTGTAGAAGGCTAAATTATATGGAGCGAGGTGCTGGGCCTGTCTGGTTTTGATCTTGTAAAGAAAATTGTGGACGGGCAGAGAGGTGCTATTACTGTAGTAAGCCACAAAACATGGCATACTTTAATATTAAATTTCCGAGTATTTTATTTTCATTCTTCCTCTACTTCCTTTTTGTTAGAGCTGGTTGAAAAATCAGTTTTAATGAAAAATACCTCAATTTTCCATTTGAGTTTAAATTACTATTATTTTTAGCCAGCTCTGCTGTTGATTGGAAAATGGGGCATTCTTTCATGATAGAGTTGTATCTTACATCCACAATAGTTGTTGTCCAGGTCTAACTTCACTCCTTGCTTTCTCATCAATAAAAGGCATGCTCGGCTTGGGATGGGTGTGATAACTCAACCGCTGCCTTTTACGCTTCTGAGAATATCGTCATCTAGTGCATAGATGCTCACTGTCCTTTTCAGCTTTGAGAGGGAGAGCAAGACCAGAGCGTTCATCACATGTTTCCTTTTGACATTTGAGAATCTCAGGTTATGTCTAGAGGTCTGGCAAATATAAAGCCTGAGTTTTGCTTGTGATTTGGCCCGTGCATATCTTGGCTTATCAGAGCAGGCCATGGGAATATCCACACGGGTAGAATTATTCATGCATTTCTGTGTTCACAAGCTTGCGTCTTAGCCAGGGGGGTGTGGAAGAGCTGGTGATGACCGAAACTGGACACTTAAAAGCCAAACACTGTTTCTCATCTGTGTAGTTGCTCTAAAACAATTTAAGGCTACTGTTGTGGTAAATTCCCTCACTGTAGTCCTGTATGGGAGAGAGCTTTCATGCAAGCTTAATTGTGGGGCAGCTTGACTTTCACTGGTGTGCACTGGAAAGTGTGAAGTTGTGACGCTAATAGGAAGAGGCCCAGATGCCAGCAAAAAAAGTTGGTCCTGTCAATTGCGTTCAGTAGGTTTCCATTCAGCATTGACTTTTTGGCTAGTGAGTTGCTTTTTTTTTCTTCTTTAAGGCCACAAACCCCATACTGGGTTGCTTTCCCATCAATAAAGAATACTTCTTCGTTTACCCAAAACTGTGCCTCTTGCTCAGATGGTGGTACCATATGAGTTTAGTGAGGGCTGGCACTTTGTGGGTTTTGACTCTTCTTAATTCAGTACCTTGTAACTTGCATCACTTCCCCGTTGGCCCACATACCGATCAATGGCTTTTATACATCAACACAATTCTTAATTTTGAAAATCACTTTTATTTCTTTTCCCCTCTGGTCAACTTGTGATATAGAAGCAGCAGCTGATTGACAGCTGATTTTTCTGCAATGATTTGCTGAAGCGTTCATGCAAATGACGTGGCTTTTCAGCGAAATAGGAAGACTTTATCACATCTTTTTGGGTTTTACCCATTACCATTTTTTTCCAGTGGTTTGCAGAATGGTGAGTGCTAAAAGCCCAATATCAGCTCACAGGATGCTGAGTTTAACAGATAGGGCTTTATTAGCTCTCAGTTGCATTTGTCTTTACTTCACAAGTCTCTATTTAGAATTACCTGTGAGTGGTTATTTTCCAGTGTGGTTTTCTAAGACAAACCTTTTTTTGCTTTTTGTTGTTGCTGCTGGGTGTTTTTTTTTTTTGAAGTGCTAAAAGCTCATCACCATGTATATAACTCTTACGAATGTGTATGTGTCCACCAATAGCTTGAAAGGCAAGTTACAGAAATTGGTGTAAGTGGCTCTTTAGAAAGAAAATTCTTCAAAGAGAAATATTTAACAAACTGAACGATTAAGAAATGCCATCTCAATCAATAAGTTAGAGTTAATTGGCTGTGTACTAAGCATTTTTAAACAACTTCCCTGAAGATGCTGCATATTAGGCTTGGAGTACCCTTCTAGTGAGGCTAGACTGTGAGGATGCTTTCAAAGGCCGGTTTCTTCTAAAAAGTGCTTATTTTAATTTTTTTTTTTTCTAATTGGCAGACCCAAAAGCATTTTCCATTGTAGCTATGGGTCTCACTGAGTGAATATAAGACTGTTTAATAACAGCTTTGCATTTCTTTTCTGCGTGTGAGGCCCCTAGGAGTATCCCATGCTCTAGTGACTGCAAACTGCTGCTCTAGAAAACAGTTGCCAGCCACTCTCAGCCCATGGGCAGTACCAGTGCTGCAAACGTGTTGTATTCAGGTCTCTGTGGCACCTCATTTTTCTATTTCTGTTTCTGTGAGCATTATCAAAGTCTCCCAAGTACAACACGTTGACCACAAGCCATGTGTTAGGGCCAACGGTCCTAAACTGGTAGTTCAACTTTATGCTTGTAGACATGACTTAAAGCCTATTGGAATTAAAAGGGAAGAAGAACCCCAAGCCCCCTTATTAGTGCTAGCAGGTTATGGATGAGGTTCAGAACAAGTATTGCATCCAAAAGTTTCAAAGCCCTCTTTAATGATGAACAAGCAGCATCCTTTGTACTGTCAGAGAATGAAGGTGGGAGAAGAGCTTACCCTCTCTTTTAGGAAGAGCCACCTGTCTTTGCGATGCCTCACTTGGGATATTGTAGGCCTGACTTTTAGAGATGGCGTGGATTGCTAGACCATTTGAAAATGGGTCAGGAATACAGGAAGTTGGACTCTTGAAGAGTTAGTCCTAAGTGACGTGGTCAATGACACGCAGTGACTCAGCGACTGAGCCACAAACAAGCTGAAACGCTTGTCTTCCAGCTATGAGTTCACTTCACCAGACCAGCGTTTCTCACTCTGTGGATCGTGTAGAAGTGTTAAATATGTTTAATGAAGCACCCTCCTTTTTTTTTTTTCCTCGTTCCCCCCCTTTTTTTTTCCCCCCAAATGTCTCCTCTAAAATTTGAGGTAAACTGTAAGAAAGAAAGAAATCCCTAGCATAAAATCAGTAGAATTAAGTAGTTCAAAGTAAAATGCTTTCTCTTCCTTAAATGCTTGTCCTGGAAATTGCTCTTCCCTTTTGGCCCACCAAAGGTCCTGACTGAGACTTGTAAGCTGAAGGAGGGTACCGGTTCTCAAATCATGTGAGCAATGCTGTATTCGAATGGGGAAATGTTAATAAATCTTGTTCAGGCTAATTCTCCCAAGCTTGGTTGGGAAAAGGAGGGGGGAGTAAATCATTGAGTAGGTATATCTTCCATTCAGCAGGAGCTGCACATGATGGGATTATTAGTATTTCTAAACTAAAGCCCCTGACAGATCCTTGGATGCTTAAAGCTGTTGTGATGCTTTACCAGATGGTTCAGAAACTCAGACTGGAATATCTCATTGGCTGGTGCTGAACAATGACATTTCAAACCCACACGTTCGTTTGGATTTTAATTTTCAGGAGGATTAAAGCTTTTTGGGATATGGGCTGTCTCTTTCCATATATATGCTGAGCACCTTATGTAGTTTAGATGCTTTTGCAGTGTCTTTGTAATTCATCATATTACTTACGAAAGAGCAGTTTGAACTGTTGCACATTTTTAGCCGTATACCTGGTCCAGCAAAGTGCAGACAGGATAAGTGTGCAAGTTGTTGCCTCACTTAATGCAATGAGCACTGCGACTGAAACTGCTTTGTCTTGTATCTGGTAATTGTGTGAACAGGTGATTAGGCTGAAACGTGTCATTTTTGATGCTGAATCCCTCTGTTCTTTTCACTTTTCAAATCTTGTCTTTGAAGCCCCAATCCCGCAAATACTAATGCGTTTGCATAACTTGTATCAAGGGGAGTGTTGATGTTTATTCCTGCTAGGTGTTGAGCTGTTCAGTTCTGACTCTACAAAGCACTTTGAATGAGACCCTGCTGCTCTGGGGGAGAAGATCAAAGGACATTGGTTGGGTTTTACTCCCTTTCAGTCTCATGGCATTCTGAAAACAGGATGAAGTGCCCCTCTGGCAAAATTTAAAAAAATTTTAGGGCCTGCCAAGTTAGGCAGTCCTCCCTGGCTGCCTGCATGACTGTCCTGGTTAGAACTAGGACCTTTCTGCTACTTCTGAACTGCCTTGAAGCAGGGATGGGAGTATTACTATTAAATTCCCTTCTAAATTCCCTAGGGCAAAGATTGCTATTTTGTTGGGTGTAGATATATTAGATGGCGGTTGGTTACTGTGTAAAAATGTAAGTGCACAGATGATTTTGGGATTGGGGGAAGGATTTGAGCTTAGTGTTTGAGGAATATAAAGCTTATTTATAAATAACGCTTGTTTAAACAACAGTGTTAATGCACTTTCTACAGGGCAATGAACCAGGATGCGTTGCTGAGAAGTGTGAGAGGTTTTGCTTTTTTTCTGCTCTCTCTTACCCCTGACAACTCTATTAAGACAAAAGCATCGGTGGGGAAGGAGTTTGGTTATGTTGAGAAGAAAAAGGACATTTTATGTAATTATTGTTGTGTGTTAGACTGGTACATTCAATCCCCCTGTTCTCCATATGATTCATTCTATTTGTACATGACTGTTGCACAGTATTAAATAATGAGCGATTTTTTTTCTGTTAAACAAGTATTCCCTTAGCTTGTCACAAAAAGCTGACACATGTTCGTTCTTCACTCAGGGAGTTCTGCATCTGTCGACACTTCAGACATAATCAGTTTAGATTTCAGCAGCTGATTAGTGCTCACCTCTAACCAAACTGAGAAGCTGCTCCTCCAAATGGTAACAAATAATATCCTAATTAGTCCTCCGCATAACGATAGCGGGAGTCTTAGCTGAAAGCTACTGATCTCGGAGGCCTTTCTGTTCTAGTCCACTGGCTTTACAGACTGTTGTATCAGCATTTATGCTGAGCTTTTATTCCCCCTGCCTCAAAATGCCTCACAGAGCAATTAATTATGCACCTGAAGATAGGCATTAGGCACGCAACAATATTCCACACACAGTTATGAACGTTTCATTAGTGCCAGTTAATTTATGTATGATTATGAAAGCAAAAGAAGGAAAGCTGGGCAGGACTCCAGGATTATCCTATAGTGCTTGTAGATGTTAAGTGTCCCTGTGAAGCTATTTGACCTGGCCAGCCTGTGCAGATGAGTGCAGCTCGCGCTGCCTTAAATACTGGTTTGCTCAAAGCAGGAACCCACAGAGTGAATGGAGCAGAAAATGAAGGGAGGAGGACGATATGGAGAGTGGCTCCTCTGTACTCCAGTGACTGGCTGGTTGTGACAGCACCAGGTTTTACCAGGAAGTTTTAAATGGGTTTATGCTTTTCTGAGTCTGATTAGCCAGTTAGCAAAACATGCCCATCCCTGTCTATTAAACTCTGTGTACTTCCTCTTAGCTAACATTATTTTGCACAAGCCTGGGATTTTTAAATAAATAAATGTCCGCGAAGGCATAATTTAATAAATACCACTCACAGGGATGGCACAGTAGCCACTGGCATTTCTTGGGACAAAAGTGATGTGGGTAACTGTAGCTGGATTAGTGTGACCTCAATAGTACAAAGAATTGAAGAAAGAAAAGAGGGAGAGAGGATGGGGGGGGGGGGGAACTCCTTAAGATGCCTTCAGGAACATGTGCAACCAAAATTATCTGAAGGCAGGCTGAGCAGGATGAACACCAGAGTACATAAATATCCAATAGTTTAAAAAGGAAGTTTTAAAATATGACTTGGATTTTCAGATTTGATTCAATAACTTTTTAAAACACTGCTTAAGTTTGAAATTGAGAACCTATTTTAAAACATAATTGACTGTAACAGAAAAATCACTTAAATAACAGCAAAAGTGGTGCTTAAATATTTGCTGCTGAAATGTTAAAGAATGCCTAGCTACTAAAATTGGGGATGTCACAAAATCAGCACCTAAAAGCAGAGCTTGTTGCTGAAAATGCGTTATTACTGTAGTTGTTGCTTTTTCTGTTGGTACGGGATTATTTTCTTCAGTTTATTTGGAGTCCAGTCAAAGTGGGTAAGATGGCTAGGAGATGAAAAAGCAGAAAGGTTTATTCTGCTCTGCAAGCTGGTGAATAATAACTGGTTTGAGAGGTTGAGGCCAATTCCAATTTGCATTCAGGATAAGGTTGACAAATAATGAATTTAGAAATCATCTAGGAAATGAAGCTGTTAATTATCTTTAATATATTAACATGTAAAACAAATATGTGAATAAATGATTGTTAAGCTTTTTAAATAAGTGCATGGTATATCCCCTGAGGTAATAAAAAGAAGTGCCTGATCTATTATAAAGCTTACATTTATTTGCAAAATCATGGGTCTCTGTGGCTAATAGTTTTTGTTTAGAAAACAACTGAGAAGTCCAAATGTGAGACAAGGTTAAGCTACAGTATTTAAACTGAAGTTTCTTAGTTGCTTTTTTAAACCCCAGCTTTAAAAGGTGATTAAATCGCTTGATTATGAATTGATTTACCATGTCTTTCTCTTTAATAAAATATATTTATTTTAGAAACAAGAAACACAATATACCTAATCTATCTGGATTTCGGTAGAGCAGCTGATATGCTATTACTGAGAAAGTTGTTAGTTAAACTAAGAAGATAGAAATTGATACGGCTATTATAAAGCACATGAGAAAATGTCTAAATGGAAGATCATGGCAGGCTGTAATAGATGGGAATTATCAGGCTGCAAGAAGGTTGCAAGCTCCTTCTGATTCAGTCTCAAAATGGATTTGTTTCAAATATCCATTAATGAATTGCCATTAAAAACGAGGAGGTACTGATGTATCTTCCAAGTCAAATCAGAAGGCAATATCAATGTGAAAGAGAATCAGAAAATTGTACAAAAAGAGTTGACACACTTGGGCCGGAGCAATGAAAATGAGATGAAACATGATAGCGCATGGTGCAAGGTCAGACACATAGGGACTAATAAGAACTTCTATTGTAACCTGCATGCCTGAAAATGACAGGGGAGGAAAAAGATCTGAATGTTTTTAGGTGACACAAGATGTCTGTCAGGCACCAACACAATGAAGTTACGAAAAAGGCACATGCCATGATGTGTTATTGCAGGTAAAGTGTTTCCAGTGGAGAAGGGAAATGTTGACGCTGTTTTACAAGCCTGAGAATCAGGGTAGCTTAGCCCACGCAGAGGTCTGCGCTTCAGCGACTAGACGTCTTCCGTTTCATGAACTCCCTTTTAAAACTAGTTTAGGAATCTCTCCTCTCTGTCAAGAAATGAAGGTGTGTTCTGCCAAGTCTAATCAGCCTGGTAAATTAAACCTTTTGAAAGGGCACGGGATATTGGGCCCATTGAAAAGTACAAAAAGGGGCAAATATCAGATAGGGTGGCAAGCTATTTAAACTTAGAAAATTGTCACAAGAAGCAGCAGACAACAAATAAAGCAAAGTTACCCTTTTGCTTCTGCCAGAACGTGGGCAGGAGTCTGACACATTTCTGAATGGGATCATATGGCACGACGGCCTGACAGCAGAGGGCTGAAAGTCACGTAGGGCAACGGGGCACCTTTTCACTTTACAGAGGTCACCAATTGTGTGGCCTGCCTGGAGCTATAAGCAACACCTTCCTCATCTTCCCAAATTCCCGCTCAAAGGCTGATGGCAGTCCCTCTCTACTCTGAAGTCCAAGCCAAGGCCTGCAATGTCTGTGCACGTACACAAGATCTTGCTTTTCATGGGCCACAGTTCAATTGTGCAGCAGCAGAAACATCATTTCCGTGTACTTTTCATGACTTTCTGCAACTCTAGCGTGAGTTTGCTACCCTGTTGATTGACGTTAGCTCCAGTAGGAAAGCCCAGGTTTTCCTTGGCAAGAACTATACGCTAGGTCTATACCAAGGAAGCAGTTGCCTCCAAGAAGTTCTGAGATACAGGGAGGCGTGGTTATGACCCCCCTTTAGTTGGATGGGATCTTCCATATTTTACTATAGACCTGGGTGAGGTTGGAGTTAGTGAGGACTTGAGTCTGTTTCATCTTTTTTGGTTTTTTTTATTTTCTTTTCTGTGCCGCAAGGCAAGGCAATGCAAAAATTAAAGTCTTCAGACATTTGCATTTCCTTCTCTCCTTACAAGAGGAAGGTGAAAGAAGGAAAGTCATCTTGCCAAGCAGCTGTAGAAGGAGTCTAAATGATGTGGCTTTTGGCACTTTTCAGTGTTGCTTTTTTATTAGCTGTTGGGAGCAAGGTGACTTCACTTCTCTATAATAACCCTTGCTACGCAAGCTCGAGGTCAGCCATGCAGCAGGCTAAATATTTTGAGGAGGGGAGAAACAAGTAGAGAAAAAGAACATTTTAAACAATATGTCCCTATTCCTAATAAATATAATTAAAATACATAGTTTTTAGTCTGACATTTTTGCCTTGAAAATTGTTTTATAGCCTTATGCTTGTTTTAAGTGACTTCCGTATTATTTTCTATACCCCTATACTCAGTACCTAATCTTGACTACAAGGGAAAAGTTAGATTGAGAGAGTAAGTCTGAGGATTCAGTGTTCCTCACTGGTGACAAGTGACAGTAGGTGTGGAGTCTGAAAACCTGGTGTGTTCCTTTTTCCACTCGCTTTGTGCAGGGCAAGGTTAGGCCCATCTTCAATTTTAAATGAATGAGTAGCGGCAGAAATCAAGGCTCAGGCCTGCGTCTGGAGCACTGGAGATTTAACTCTCCTTTGACTAAGTGAAATTCTAATGGCTATGAAAACTTTGACTGAATCATACATAATTTTTTTATAAAACCTACTGTAAGTTGTGTATAAATATTCTGGCAAATTTGCTTTGATTTTTATGGAAGATGTTCATACAGAACCAAAATCCTCAGCTGGTGTCAAATTTTCATTTGGTATGAAGTGCCATAAGTAAGGATCTAATGTAGGGATTCTGATTTAGAGCACTTGATGTTCCAGTTTACTAACTATCATTTATTTCATTTTTAAAAATGTGCCATCATTTTTATTTAACATAAAGCTCCGTAATAAAATATTGTTTGGTTTCCTTTGTCATATATTTATCGTAAGAAGAGAAGGAATGCCATTATTCTGTAGTGTGGCTGAAATAATGAATTCACTCCAATGATCAAAATTCAATTTTGCAATGTACCTCTCCTCTACTGTGAAATAGGATGGTGTAACGTCACTTCTGTCAGACAAACATGGTGTGCTGCCCAGATAGTAAATGAGACAAGGGATTAATTGGGACTGGCTAACTGGAATTTTTGGACGATAGTTAGTAGGCCAGTGTTTCCTTACAGAGAATAAATTATAATGTCTTTGAGATTTGTAAATGTGCATGTTAATGCCAAAACTGTCTGGGATATATTTTCAAAGCAGTGTTCACTAATCCTGTTAACAAATAATGGGATTTGTGCATGTACCTCCCATGAGCTGCTTTGAAAACATACCCTGAAGTGTCAGAAGTTTTCTGGACACATGTTTAAGCCTTACTGTATTCTTTAAAGACTAAGAATAGGAATTTCCCAGTGCTCTCAGTTTTTATCATATCCAAAGTACATACTGGAAGAAACTACTACAAGTGATTATTTAAAAAAAAAAAAAACAAAAAAAAAAAAACACCAACAAAACAAACAAACAAACAAAAACAAAAAAAACTACCTCAAAATTATCCTTTAATGCAGAATTTTCATGTTTCTGGGCTGCCTGATATGACAGTGAAAGAAGCTGGGCTTTTCTAGGAGATAAATATGTTCATTACATTTATGTAGGAGAATATATCTATAATGCTGTTCAGGAGAAAGGCTATTCTAACCACCCTTACCTCAAGATAATCTTGTCTGTCAAACCTAAACAATAAGAAATTGTGCATGTATAAGCATTGAATATAATTTTGGGGTTTTGGTGGGTTTTTTTGGGAGTAAGATTCACCACAGATTAGTACCTGCTCACTCTGAGGTTGGTTCTTGGAGTATGATAATTCATTATCTCATGGACAATGTGACAAATAGGGATCAGTTCTGGCAGATTTGTTTCTGTGTCTATACCTATTTCCACTGATGGGTTACTGTCTCTACAAGGGCTGCTTGACAAGAGGAAGGAAAAGCACATTTTGGTTGAAAACTGTCACTGAGTTTTTACCCATTTCCTTTAAATGGAAGAGTGAACATAATGTATCTCTTTTTTTATCAAGGAATTTGTTTGCTGGAGGCAAGCTGAAAAAATGGCACTTGGGGTCTATGGGTGCAAACAGACCTCAGTGTAACACAGCATCTTTTAAATATTGCATTAGCAATATTAGTAAGACCTGACGGGTCCAGGATTTTTCTATGCCCCAGGCCTGCAGTAAAGCTGGAGAAAAGCAAAGCAGTTGACTTGAGAATTATCTGTGTCTAAAAGCCAGTATGCAGAGAAGCGTCTTCCTCTGTTCTCATGGTAGTTCTGCTGAATAATCACTTGGCAAACAGCCGTGTCACATTAGAGAAGCTTACAGTTGCAGTTTAGGTATAGGATATTTTGAGAGGCCAAAGGCTTTGCTAACATTTAGCTGTATGTAAGAAATGCTGTGTGGTAAGAACGTTGTTTCCTCTTTTTCTTAAACCATGTCGGTGATCTGCAGCATTTGAGGTACGTGGCTCAGTGCAAATAGGCAAAGCTGATCTTTTTGCCTGCTTGGTGGTGATGGAACTGGCAAAATTGAGCACGCTTTAGGGAAAGGAGACAGTCTTTGGAATAACTTTATTTTTCACTTTTCCTCTTTCCTGCAAAAAGTATCAGGTGGCCTATGCTCACTGTCTTTTACTCCTTCTGAGCTCCTGGAGCTGGACTTTTGCTGTTGGCTGGCTTTTCAGCAGAGCCTGGTCCAACACAAACCAGTTGATCTGGGAGCTTAGGTGGATTTATCCAGAACTGCTATTTAGTAAGTCTCCTCTAAGCTCAGTTAAAAACTTTGGTTTTCTTCTCCAAGTTATATTTGCCCGAGTTTACCAGGCATTGAAGCAAATCTGTTTACTTCTGTTCTTCTTTTTACACTGCTCCTTCTTTTCTGGACCTTTTACCACTGTGAAACAGTTGGCGTGCGAATGATGTCTGTCCCTCCTGTACTGATAAAAAATTTCAAAAAGGTCTCCTAGAAATTGTCTCTTCCGCTGGGAATCAACCTGCCTCCTTCAGTTGTTCTTCATAATGTATGGGTTTTGGTATTTGGCATCTTCCTGATTGTTTTTCAGTGAAATGTTTCTGGGATAGTAATAATACGCCCTTGAGGAACTGAATTGGGATTTATGCAAGTTAATCAATATGGGTATTTAGCAAATGTCTTAGATCAGAATTCAGCAGCACACTATTTAGTTAAACAATTATGCGCTTGTTTACCTATGAATAATCCTCTCCCCATTCATCAGGGGTCTGAAGACACTAGCAAGCTCCTTTGGCTTGTACGATATTTGAATGTGCACCTAAGAGCCTTGTTGAATGAAGCATTCTAGAGGAGTAACCGCATACTTTGCTTTTTTTACTGGTCCCCGTGTATGGTACTGGAATTTCTCAGCCATGTTTCTGCTGTGATCCCTAGTTAAGAACAAAGGAGCATTTCTGTTTTCTGTGCTCTTTTAGCCATGAAATACTGTCTTTAGCCATGGTAGAGGCAACTATGTCGCAGTTCCCTGAAACTCCATCTTGAATTTGGCTAGGCTTTTTGCCCCCTCTCCTCCACAGCTTTTCTAAACCTTTTCTAGTTTCTAGAACAAATGTCTTTGTGACCCTTGTAAACACAGCCTAATCTTTGGGTTTTTTCTTGACCAATGTACTGGGTTGTGGTTTTGAGTACTTGTGTATACTAACTCCCAAGTGTGAACTATTCAGGCACACATGGCTGTATACTGATGTAGTTACTTCAGGCTCACATCTGTCAAACATCACTTGACGTATGATGGCTCTATTTTTTCACTGATCTAGTCCTGTTTCAATTTAGTTTCATTATTTTGCTTTTTAGTAACTGTAACGTGATGTGCAAATGAAACATGGAAGGGAAGAGCGAACCAAAACCACATTATGGACTTGCTATACTTCTGTCAAACACATAAATAGGCAAGAAGCGCTTGTATAAATAAATGAGTACCTATGTATTTTTTAAAAGAGGTTTAAACTGACCTCTGGAGTGATTTGCTTTTGATTTTATTCCAAACTAAAATATTTTCACTTTTGGTACCCTTTGGCTCCTGTTCTTAACTCTGTTTACTGTATAGGCTCCTACTTCAGATCCTCTTCCAAAACTCTTCACCTTAGCTGTTGCTGTCTGGTGCAGAATCTCATTAAATGATTTTTAGCGCTCTGAGTATACAGCATCCCCCGAAATTCCTTTACGTCACTGCAGTGCCATCCCCGGGGAATTCCTGAGCCTTTGCTAAGCATGACCTCTTCTGCCTCGATCCAGCCGCCACAATCTTAAGCACATCGCTTTCCACATTTTCCTAGCATTTCATTCTTATGGCATGTAGTTTCCAAAACTTTCTCCCTGCAGTTGATTTTCAGCATTCTGGTTAATAATGTTGCTGCTTATCTCTTGACCTGATATAAAGTGATACTAAACCGAAGGCTTTTCTAACATAATTCACTGAAGATTAAGCCTGTGTTATAGAAATCTTGGTACAGGGTCATTTGTGTGACAGCATCATTCTTGTGATGGACTAGAGTTAAGCTACTTTTTATATTAAAAAGTTGATATTTCTTGTAAAAGTTTGACATGAATAGAAAAGTTTTTGGCTTGTTGCTCATGGGGATGCAAGTTTGTGGCCTTCCTTCATTTTTTTTGGATGGTATTATCTGAAAACAACATAATATGCTTATTTCTGGTTTGCAGAGAAGGCATTTTTAGAGCAAGCTGATAGTGAGCCAAAGTCTCTGAAACCTTAAAGTTGTGGTTAGCAGACAGCCAGTCTAGGAAATTAGGTCACCATTACCTCACTATATATATATATATATATATTTTATTTTTTTTTTTTTTTTTAAAATCCTGTAGTTGACACTGTTGCTGTCTTAGCGATGACACCCAAGATGGATTGGATCCCAAGCTGGCAGCAGGAAGGAGACTGAAGGAAGGGTCTGAGGCTTCAGAGGGGTGAATTCAGAGTGTGAAATCAGTGCCAGGAGCAGAGCGGCAGTGGAGGATGGCTGGCTTATTTGGGAAGGAAGGTCTGAGCATAAGCTGATCTTTGACACTGTAGGAGTAGGTTGGGTTTGGGGATCTGGGTGGCTTGCAGAGCTTGTGGTAGAAGTTGCTTCCCTGAGGACTGTGGTTCAGCGGAGAGGAGGCCAGGCACAATCACAGTCCTCGGGGGGAGGCAGTTGCAGGCACTCCACCTGCCTGAGTGGGTATTTGCCTCTGCGCTCTCAGCTGTTACAGCCTCCACTGCAGCAGAAGTCATCCCCGTGTGGGTTGGTGGGATGAAGTGGGAGCAAAAGTAACTTGAAAACCTGTACCTATTTATATAGATAGAAAAAAAATTTTGATTTTTCTTCTCTTAGAAATGATATTAGCAGAGTCTGTGAGTAGCTGAAAGCTTTATTCCCATCTGTTACACTGTGCATGGCTCTTCTAAGGCGTGACCTTGTCAAAGCTGGAATCAAAACACAAAGTAAAACTCAAGGCAGGCTCGATCTAGTTGAGATTCCCTTCAGTAGACCATGGCAATGAGGAACAATGGGTGTGCTGCTGAAGTTCATTCTTTCCTTAAGTGTGGTTTTATCAGCAATTAGTGTGTAAAAATAGCGCTTGCTGGCTTCAGGATCCTTCCCCCTGCTTTTAGACTCGTATTTGTTCACTTTGCCTAAAAATAAGGGAGGTTTCTACTCCAACTGCTGTATTGACTGAGCCAGTAGAGTCTTAACTGCCATGTTAGAAAGACAGGTATTTGTGCCTTGTCAATGGGATTATTTGTTAAGTTCCAGCTGCAGAACTTTTACTGTTGGGTTTTCTTCACAGGCCAGAAGGAGAACAATTTAAATCTTGGATTAGTCTTCCAGAGAAATCTGGAATCCTTTCAGAGAAAGCTAGCTTATCATTGTATGGAGCTGGATTTTTTGGTTACTTTTCAGGTGTGCTTTCAGTGCTTTGTGAGGGCTTTCATGAGTCAGTGGGAATATCGTGACTAACTCGGTCATGATACGTTGTAGGGAGAAAAGAGACTGAAAAGGGAAAGGAGGGATCCAGTGGGCAGACTTCGTTGTTTGTACTTGTCTGTAATCCCCTGACTGTGGCAGAGTAGCAGACTACTTGAGCAGATAAAGGTAGAACTGGCATCTCCTCCATTAACCCGAGTCTCTCAGCCTGCACTTAGTGTCTAGGGAAAATGTTTAACCCCAGAGGTTTGGTTTTTTGGAGGGGTGGTTGTTTTGGGGGAGGCAGTTCTTGATGCAAGTTGGAACATGGGAACTATATTTTCTGTATTGTTGAATTAACTTTTGGGAGCTTAACAAATACTAAAGCATCAGCCTTTGCTTTTTTTTTTTCCTTTTCTTTTTTTTACTACTTCACCTGTGACAGCTTCAGTTTACAGACTCCATTCTTCTTGTGGAAATTTTATTGTGTGACCGTTTCCTTGTTTAGTAATACAGTGGCTTGGGAGGAAGCAACTTTATACTTTTGATCTAATTTTGAAGCCTCAGAATAGGTCATTCACTCCTCCAAACAATTTCTAAAGATTTTCAAATAAGGCATAACTTGATTTAGAAGGCAAGGAGTAAAGTGTCAGGGCCAAAACTTGGAAGGAGCTTTTATGTGTAACCTTATTGGGATTTTTAATGGGCTAAATACAGCATTGTAGGCAGAAGCTGTAAGCTGAGAAGCCCTCCATCTCAGCAGATCCTTGGGGATATGCCCTTGGGAGGGTTTCAGACTGCAAGAAAATGTGGAAAAACAAGAAGATTGCTCTGCAGGGATGGACATAATGTAGGGAGAGGTTGGGAAAGATAAATCCTTCTGGCCCTCTTCATTATGAGAGTAAAACGACACTTTTGGCTAGAGGCCAGTGAAACCTGGGAGATCTAGGATGGTGCAGACAGGACTAGCAACAAGTTTTGTCAGGGAATGGATTGGATGAGTGCAGATCTGCCTCAGCGTTTTGGTTTTTGTTCTGAATACAGAGCGTTAACCCCTCCGTTCCTGCTGCTTTCCAGAAGCAGAAATGAGGCAGAGGTGCTCAACCTCTTGGAGCTGATGGGAAAAAATTGTGGTGGATTTTAATTAAACTTGGAAAAACAAGCGGAGGTAGAGGAATGCTCCGACAGGAGGTGTAGGATTGTCGGAGGAGCATGTTGTTGTGATGCTGACCCAACGATACAAAGGTTAATAGCCATCCCATCTTCCCCACGCAATCAAAATTGAGCAGCTCCGTGGAGAGGGGGCTGCCAGGCAGATTTGCTTACACACACAGAGCATTCAAAAAAAACAAATGTATTTTTTTATCAAAAGAAACTGAAAATGATGTTCAACAAGAAACGCTGCAATCCGTCATCCTGAAAGGTGGTGATTTTGATTTAAAAAATTTGACATGCTCTTTTGATTTCACCTATGTTGGCCCACCAAGGTATGGCTGAGGTGCTGCTTTCAAGGAGATGGGGAAAACACTTATGATCTTGAAAGTCTTAACTCTTAAGCTAAAACTCGGCACCTTTCTTATGTCTATGGAAACTTTTTTCTGTGACTGTAAATTTGTCAGGTCTGCAATAGGTGAGAAAGTTTGTCTTTGAAATTAGACCATTAAGGGCTAATTTTTCAAAAGAATTCAGGGTGTCTCTGCTGCCCTTAAAGTACATTTGTGGTGTGGTCTGAGGTGTGAATGCAGCTTCTGCAGATTTACCTGGGCTGGCTCTAAATTAGCTGGCATGTAGGGAGGGCCAGCGCTGCACCCCAGCAGCACAGACTTAGCATGGTTTGGGTATCGACCCTGCCTGCAGCCCAGGGGAGCCCGCGGGCACTGCAGCCGTGGTACAGGTACCCATGAGAGCAAAGGAAGAACAGATGCTGTCTTAGAGGAACCTTTGTAAAGTTGGCTCTGGCCAGGTTGAGCATGCTTGGGAGCCCGTGTGTATTTGCACGATCTCATGATCTTCAGGGGACGGTATTTAATTTTTTTTATGGGAGTTGCATGTAAACATGGGAGGGTAGAATTTGGCCTGTAAATAGGATCTATTTGGGAATAAGCCTTTTCCAGAGCTATATAATGATAGTTTTCATTTCTTCAGTTAGAAACAAATGAGGGCCACAATCCTAAAAAGGCTTACATGAAGGCTTTATTTTAAGATTCACCAAGTACTGAAATTAGCCTGTAACTTCAGGGCTTTTAGGTTAAGCGTGCTCTTTTTCAGAGCCTCTGGCCATAGAGCATTTCACCTTGGAATATTTGTACTGTTCCAACTGCTCTAAGTCTAGGCATGATATCTTTCTTTTTCCAGAGCCTAAGGTTTATTTTAAAGTCCAACTTTTTACAACTGGGAGATACCAAGGGGTATTACTTTATAATGATATGAGGTAGAGCTGGCTGGTTTATTAAAATTTCCTATTTCTAACTAGGAGGAATTAGCAGTTGTGTTTTAGAAGAGGAGGTCAGAATGACAAAAACACCCACGAAGAATAACTCTGAACAGCCTGGTGTCATTTGACCCTTTCAGCAACCAAACCCCCTAGGAAATACACTTTACAAGGTTTAAGGACACAAGCTTTAGTTTTACATCCCTTGGATTCTTGTACTGGCAGTGCCCTAAGGAATGATACCATTGATAAAGACTTTTTTTTTTCCTGAAACTTATAACTAATCCTTTGGTGCACAAAGAGGAAAAATGTGGGGAAAGGGTGCTGAGATGTTAACTGGGTGTAGTATCGGGGATTCATGAATGAAATCCAAATTGCCCTGTGTCTGAAGGCTTCTGAGGGCACTGGAGAAGTGCAAAGGGAATTGCTGTTTGCAGTCAGGTTGCCACGCTTAGCACAGTACCTTAGCTCCAGTCCTAATTTTATGCTTTTACCTACTCACTTTCGAATATAATCAGCCTCCACTGTTCCCAGGGAGCTTAGTTATAAATCACACCAAACCTTTGAATCCTTGAGTAATTTTTTGCTATGACTTTTCCTCCTCTGTGGTATGAAGTACATGTGTGTTATCTGCTCACCTGGAGCAGATCTGAGAGGTGGTGTGGTCTGCAGGAATGAAAACTGAGTTGAGAGGCAGGAGGTGGTGAAATCTCATTCTGGCTCATGGGGCGGACTTAAGCAAGCTTATTCACCTTTCTGTTTCATTTTTCTCCCCTCTGCAAGGAAAGGGGTAAGGACGTTTCCCTGCCTGCCTCCCAGGATGGGTGTTGGGCAGAACAGTTAATTAAATCCCACCTGAATCTTCAGAAACATCATTCAACAAGACATGAATATCCTTTAGTGGCTATTAACAGTGGTCTGATAGACAGCAGTGGTCTGTCCTTATTTACTCTGCAGTTGGTCTGTGTGGTGCATGCGTGATCCGTGCTTTCTGCGTTCCTCATCGTGTTTACCTGTGGCTCTGAAGAAGGAGACGTAGCAAAGGTCGGCTGTCTCCATGCTTTTTAATACAGACCAATATAAACTCCAGTTTTCTGGTGTGGGGTGCCTTTGTGCTCTGATGTATACTTCGGTTGTTCAACGTGGTCAAAATGTGCATGTCCACTGAACACCAAAAAGTCACGTAGGGGAATCCTGGCTCTCACTTTTTGCTTTTCTTCTGCAGTTTTACTTTATGAGCACCTTTCCTCCAGTTGGGGGAAAGGCTGGCAAACAAACACCCTCACACCTGCCAGCAAGGACCACACCTTGGGCTTCCTGAGAGTCATAGCAGTCAATAATTTATTGCAGGGAGTTCAAATCTGTTTTCCAGCTCTACTCAGGCAGCAACCAAAGAACTCAAACCAACTGGTGATAATGCCTATTAGAATAACCTCTAACCTGAGAGCAGCCTTCTTAATATAAGCCAAATAGTCACTTTTTTTCTCTCTTAAATAGCACAGAAAACCTGTTGATCCTTCACAGTTTCACTGTAGGAAGAAGTGATTATTTTTTTCCATCCCTCAGACCAGGACCCAGGCTTGCATGGTGTTGCCGTGCTGGTTCCAGCAGCAGTGTTGCTGGCAACAGGGAGAGGATACAACCCTCATCCCTTGCCTGCTTGTTCTCATATCCCTGCTTCTGCAGGCTGTGCACTGCCTGTTCTTCTGGTTGAGTTATATGTGACCAGGCTGTGCTGCAGAAATCAGGAGAAAACCTGGAGCTGTGAAAAGCCAGAGTTTAAAAAACAAAGCCAAAACACAGTGTTTTCTGGGAGAGGATTTTTTAATTTCTAATTTTTATGTTGCAGATCTGGTTTAGAACATAGCTGGTACAACTCTCTTGAACACTGACTAGCTTTTATAAAAAAATTACTTGGAAAAATAAGATTTTTTTTTTTTAAATTTAAGAAAGTAGTTACTTTTCTCCATTATTAAAAAAAAAAAAAAAGTCCTAGAAAATATCCAAGTGTGGCTAAATTCTTGGTGTGTTTCTTTAGGGCCTTTTTTTCTGTCTTTTTCTTTTTTTTTCCCCTTTGAGAAAACCCGTAGGGTTTCTTTTCTGTTTAAGTTTACAGGTCTCTTTGACAAGATTGCTTCTTTCAGGGAGGGTGGGGAACTATGTGAGTCAGCTTGCAGGACTTCTGCCCTAGCAATACTTGTGGAATTAGGAGGAACTCCAGCTTCTATTAATCTGCTCTTTTCCAGCGGTATGCTCTCATACATGCTCATAACCTGGGATTAAACCTGGCCTTGCTTAGCGTCCTGGCTGGAAGCTTGATGGGAAGGAAGACTTAGCATGGTGGACAGCCAAGTGCAGCCACATGTCCCGGTATTTTCAGGGTGGATCACAGCACACCTGTAATGAATCCTGAGTCATCAGTCACACTATTAGAGTTCAGGACTGTCCTCAGAAGAGCTGTGTATGTAATGTGCCTGTCGTTTACAAGAGATTGAAACAAGTTGATAGAAACCTTTGAACTACCTGCCTCTGGCACCCGCAGAGAAAGAGTGTCAGTGGTTTAGGGAAAGGTAACAGCCAACAAGCTGTGGCCTCTGTGCAGGCATTGATAGAAGCTCTGTGGGTAGAGAGGTCAGAGTAGGAGATCATAACAACCTCTTCTGATCTTAATGTGTCCAAATCCTACCTGACTCTGGGCTTCTCACACCATCCTACCCCTTTTGTTATTGGTAGTTTTCCTTTCATTGTTTCACAGTGACTTAATGGTAGGTTCTGTCTCGCCATATGATGCTTTGCTTGAATGCTTGAAACCTCGTTGCAAAGTTGTAGTATATGAAAGCTTTCATAGGTGAGTGTGTCTCTCCATGTCTTTTTCACTCCTGCTGTTTCGCTCTAGTTGCTTCTCTTATGGGAACAGGGGAAAGAAAAGGGTCTAGTTTTTACTACTGTAGAGCAGAAGAGTACATCTTGGGTATTAATAAAACCAGCATCATTGGAAGGACTTTGACTGTATGTGAAAGACAAGTGCATGTTATCTTTCCCTGTTTGAGTTTGTATTTCTTTTTCCAAGAATCAATGAAGTAATTAAAATAAGTACAAGATTTTCTTCTGTAATTAATTACAGAAGAATTAATCTGTGATCTGTAAAAAGGAATTTGGTATAAGAACTTCCAGTAACATAAAATACTCTGACTAAAACTTTCTTAAATCCAGGCAGAGCTTATAATATTGCAAGAACTTGACTTCAACATCACATGGAAAACATGGAAATGAAAGCATGGGTAAGCCATGTCCTTTTAGGATTTTTTGAAGGGACAAAACAGGCAACAAAGTAGAACGGAGGTGGTGGTGGACAATCTGAGCATGCCCCCTGAAGTTGGGAAGGCATAGCAATATGGTCCACCTTTGCTTGATATCTAGTGAGGATGACTTGCTCTCAGGATGATTTAGGACTTGTCTTAGTAATAAATCGTTTCAGCTGAAATGGCTGGTAAAAATTTCTGACTTCTGTGGAAAGATCTGTGGAGTTCTGCACTGAATAGTCCTGTCCACATGGAGTTCATTTTGAGAAGCTTCAGCCTTGCAGAAGCTAGATATCTAGTCCAAACTAGTCATTTCATCTTATTCTGTAGGCTCCTCCAGAAATCATCTCACACAACAGGTGGGATGAAATTATTTGCCCTCTGGAGATGCTTATTTATTTGGATTGACTTCACAGGGAACCTAGACAGTGCTAGCTGGGACTTGGCTAACTAGCTGTTAGATGTGTAAAACTAGGTGGCATAAATTTGCCCTTGCAGCAGTGAATGAGGAGGTGATAGTTAAACTCACCATGGGGAAGGACAAAGACATATGGGAATGCACGCACAAAACCATTCTGGAATTTGAGTATGGCGAGGACATCTCTTATGTTGGTTACTTTAAATACAGTGGTTGTTTTGATATACTATATGCTCATAACAGTAATGATCTTTGTAGCATCATCCAGGGTGCCGTCTGTTAGTGGAACTCATATGCACTCTAATGAGGAGTTTGGTTAAATACGTGCACCACCAGATGATTACGTCTGAGATTAAACTGGGGATAAAAATGACAGACTTCTCCGTTTGCTCAAGTAACAGAGACATAGCAACTGCTGTGCAAGCTTGATGATACTTTTTATTCCTTCTGGTATTACTGTGGTTCCTGGAATCCTTACCAAGGAGCAAAGTCCTGAGAACTATCTATTGAACTTCATAAATATGAAACACTTTCACTTTGCTTACTTTGCTGATATGACAAACTAAACTAACCAATCCCACTAAAACCCTATCACTCCTTACGTAATGCTTCACTCAGGCTTACTCCTCCACCATCTCCCGTTGTCTGTCTCCATTCTGGTTATTTGGTCTGTGGACCTTATGGAGTTTTCTGTCATTTTTAAGAAGGACTGGGGGAAAGGGTCCCAGTCTGGAAAGTGTCTACCCTTATATATCATGGTCAGAAATATGTCAGGGGTCTTCCTTGTTCTTACATTACTGCTGAGTAGGAGGTGTGCCGGTTTTTGTCTCCTTAAGGAACTGACGACTGGCATCACACCCAGCTGCCTTTGGTTCTCTGTCTCAGATAAAGCAGATATCTATTTACAGCTGAATTGATTCAAAATGGCTTTAGGCTTCATCTAGAGCAAGGCTTAAGCGTCTGCCTCTGTGTCTGTAGCTAGACAGCACAGCCGCTTTGCAAAGGGCTGGTTTCACTGAAGGAGCCTTTGTGGATTAAGATCCAATTTAGCATTTGTAAGGTTGTCACAAGTAATAGTACAGCCTGACAAACAGCATGGTCAATAAAATAATGCAGTCCCTCTATGTACTGTAGTTCTATGCTCTAGATGAGGTGCAGACTCCAATTTTGGAGTTATAGGTCTGACGTATCTCTTGTTCACTAACATGTAAATTCAGAAAAATAGTTTTATTGAAGGCAGTATGTAAGACCTGCTGCTGCCGAGTCTGGGCTCGTGAGTGTTAGTCCTGAGTGTAAACGGTATAGAGAGAGAGGGGTTTTTTTTGTTGTTGTTGTGTGGGGTTTTTTTTTCGTTCTTTTTTAGCTTATAAGTGTCCTGCTTTCTGCTGCCAATAGCTACTGGACTTTTCATGTCTTCAGCAGAAATTCCACTAAAAAAAAAAAAGTTTGAATAAATAATGAAATATGAGGCCAGTCTGTTATCTTCAGTGCATTCTCCACTATCTCTGTTGCATCTCCAGATATGTAGTTTTGCAGGCTGACTAGATGATTCCCTCCCCCACACCCCTTAATCTGTCTAACTGTGTCCAGATTGCTACAGTTCGGAGGTTTTCTGTTGCTGCTTGGTTGGGGTTTTTTTGTTGTTGTTTTTTCGGGGGGTTTTTTGTTTGTTTGTTTTTTAAATTGGGACAAGTCCATATTCTCAGTAACAAATACCCTGACACCCAGCCAACACAAGTATAGAGCCGGCTATAAGTTATTTATCATTTGTTGTAAACTATTTTTCATGAAGCTTCCTCCCTAAATCCACAGTTCCTTAAGAGAGCAACTGGGTGTTAATCCAGTGAGCAGAAAGGGTGCAGAGAAGCTGCTGCAGCCTTTGACCAGCAACGAGCAGTCTTGATAGCATCTGTTGTGTGAGGATAAGGATTGGAAATGGCAAGGCCAGTTTTGGAACAACTGTATCCTTGTTTCTCTACCCTTGAGGACGAGGGGAACAAGTGCCTACATGTGTTGGATTTTGTTAGCTGGATCCAGTTGCTGTGTTGAGTTAATGAAGGTCATGTTAGTCTGTGGAATGCTGGGAAAGCAGGAGAAGCCGAAACTGAGCTGGCCCATCCCCAGGCAAACTGGTTTTAACCAGGAAAAAGTCAGAGAATGCGAAGAAACTTCTTGTACATCACCTTAGGCGGTTATGTATTCTGTTTCCTAGTTACATTTTTTTTTCCTGGTATCAATTCCAAAACAAACAAATGGAGGGGGGGGGGGAGGGAAGCATTCCTTAAAATAACCCTTTAACATCTTGGGCCAAATTCTCTTCTCCTCAGGCCTGAAGATACAGTCAGTCTGTGCTGATACTGGTAGAGGGTACCCCAGATCTATGCCGCAATGATCCTAAAATGAAGCTGTGATGCCTTTTTATTCATTCAGAAGTAAAATTAGAATCGTAGCACTATGGCATGTATTTGGCACTACACTAAATAACAGGATAGTGGGCACTGCAGGTACAGACCTCCTGACTTTCTGCTGTTGTACCTTTTTCTTACTCTGGGTAAAACAGAGCGCTGGGCAGGAAGGGACCCTGGCACCGTTTGGGATCTGTAGGCACAGCTCTGATGGAAGGGGTAGTAGTAAGTCTGTTCATACAGCAACATGGGTATTTAGAAGTAGTAGTTCAGCGCAAATGTTTCCTGTTGGGCTTACTGAGAGATGACACAGCCAAATGCAGCTCCCAAGTCAGTTAGCTGACTTACCTTGTGAATGCTGAAACCTCAGGCCTCCAGTACTGACTGCAAATTTTCACTTCACTGGGGCATTTGCAATGCGTGATTGTCATACTGCAATGCTTGAATAAACCTTCTTTTTTTGTCTGTGGGTGATCACATCCACTTTCCCCTCCTACTCTGTGTTATTCTAGTCTTTCAACTAACTTTTGACTCTAAAAATTTAGGGAGTTTATCGTGCTCCACTTTAGAACTGACCATTTGATCTGCTTGACAGCAAAACTAGAAGACATTTCTCAACTTCCCTGCACCGCTGCCCTCTATGTCATCCTGTTTTGAGCTCCTCTATACAGCTCTTAAAGTGCTATATAAGGTTCTGAAAAGTATCACATTGCTTGGCTCGGTGCTTACGGCAGTAGGGTACACAGTCTCTTTGGCGTGCTCCAGCAGCCAGTGGAAACAAGGGTAAGCCAGCTCGTGTACATCTTAGCTTTGGCAAGAATGATCAGAGCCATAGCTCAGCAAGAAATCAGCATTCCCTCTGCAAGTGAAAGGTCAGGAATGCAGAATACTCACTGCCTTTTTAAGAAGGTTGAAAGTTTGCCCTTCCTTTTTTCCAAAAAGAGAGCAAATAGGAGGATAACCATCCTATTTTCTGGTTTGTGTTTGGCTGAGAATGTGTCATCTAATCTATTTAAGGAATGGTCACATGTAATATTTTGAAAGACTGCTAACCTCTGGGTCAAATCCATTCCATTCAGTCTTGCCGTTTGCTTGACTCGCCAGTGGCCAATGATATTTGGTATCCAGCTGACATCCATGTTCTTTCCTGCACCTAAATTCTCCAGCCAGCAGGTAAAGATACGGTAGCAACAAAACCTATCAGCATAGATCAGCATTTGCTCATTAAAACCTGTGGTGCTAGGCTCTAGGGCAGACAGTGTTCTGATGAGTTCAGGATGCTGTGATATTTTTCAAGCACGGATATCCAAACCCAAACTAAGAAGAGAGCATAGCTTCACCAGCAGAAGCACATGTGTGTACATATATACGTGTGCACCTTTTCCATCCAAAAGCACAGGCAGAAATGTACTGTTATCAGTCTTGCTGCGAGAGTGGGTGGGAAACTATTCAGAGCAGCTTTTTTCCCGCTGGAAGCCTTTGGTGTCTAGAAATCAAAGCTCTCTGCAGATGTGTGCAAGTCTTGATGAGATCTAAATTGAGAAGATTTCTAAAATCCAGATGGAATTTCTGATGAAAACAGATGAGTGATCCACACCCTTGCCAGCTTAGAAGGTAGAGGCTGTAGCAGTGCCATGGAGAGCTTGGGCTCAGTCAACCTGAGCGAGTGCCTGAAGTGTCGCTGTAGACCCCGAAAGGGGTAGGGTTCTTCCCTCTGCTTGAGTCGGGGTCTGCCTCGCCTTCATGACTTTCTCAATGACAGCCTTGACATTTTCTGTATAATGAAACCCTTCTTTAAAGCCAGCACTATCATACACTGTGGTTACAGAGGGAGAGAATAAAATGTATTAAATATTAGATAGGATTTTGTTCCATGTCTCTTCAAATATGTATTATTTTAGCAGATGTAGTTACTTTTTAATTCCAAATTACTATTAATGACATATTTGGCCTTAAATTAATATCCAGAATCTAATTTTTTTTTAATCAATATATTCTGTTTGCAGTATATACATACTGTAGTGACACGAACTAATTTTCCATCTTAGCACAGTATCCAGCCATACTTTCCTTCTAACATTAGAAATAATGAGTCATGGAATCAACAGCACGTGATGTGGTCTTTGTGAAAGACATCTCAACTGGCATGGGGTCATGTTATAAGACATTAGCATTAGAAATTTCTTCCCACTCACTTGAACAATTTCTCTTTTGTGCAAACATATGCAAAGTCCTGCCTGCCTTTCTTTTTCTTGCAGCCTGTGTTAAACTTCAGTTGTCGCCTGAATTTACGTTCCAAGTTTTTCTGCATCAATTTCATTGAACCCAACAGTAGAGAACTTAAAGGATGTACAGAGATATTTTTTCTGAAGGGCTCATAAAAAAGGCAGGCTGCTACTACTAGCTTGAGCCAAAATATACGGAGTGAAAATTGTTCAAGTTTCTTTGTGAGCAGATGTATCTTGTCCCTGATAGAGAAGGCACTGGCTTTAAAAATGCTGGAGTTCCTGTAAGCAGTGTACACCACTTACACTGAATTAGGATTTGTTTCTGGTTCCATTGACTTTAGCACATGAACATTAATCTCCAACATTAATCAATTTATTGTCACTGAACCCCCATAAGATAAAGAATTACAACCTCTATTTTGTAGATGAACTGAGTTGCAAAGAGATTTAGATTCCTGTTTAAATGTGCATTTAGGCGCCTAAGGATGCAAGTAGATGCCAAGCAAGATTTATGGAAGTGCCTTAACTGATTTTGAGTGGAAGTTTAGGGCCCAGAGAAGTGAGGGACTTTTATAAATTCAGCTAGGCACTGGAGTATCTATGGCAGCCTCATGCTGACTTCCCTGATCTCGCCTGTGTTTGGGAGCAGAACTGGAGCTGAACCCAGACTTGTAACTCATGGTACGCAGAAGGTGCATGCAGGAGATGACAGCTGGGTCCTTGAGGAGCCTGTGGCTTGTGTTTGAGGGCAGCACTACTCACACAGGCGTACACAGGCACTATTCCCCCTTTCCATTTGTTCCCAGGCTCGTACTTCTGTCAGCAAACCCCTTTCCACCTCAGATTATTTTTCAGCTGGATCGATTCCAGGCACAGCAGAGGGTATGGCACCAGGACCCACGACCGGGAGGTGTAAGGACTGCAGAGTTCCTACATCCCAGCCGTGGCTGGGCAGCCGGGAACACAGTGAAGGCTTCTGAACTGAGCATCTGTGCTGAAGAAAGGGATAGGAGGCACAGCTGTTTCATAGCTGTTTCACTCTCCAAAATACTATGTAACTATGCCATCATACAATTAAGGACATATAGAGGTTTCAAACATTTGCTGTTTTATTTTTAGAATTTTTAAAATTTATTTATTTCGTTTTAAACAATGCCTGTTTCAGAAATTCTTTGGTTTAAAGGAGTTCAGTGCTTCCTTAGTTCCTGATGCAGAAGACTAGCTCGAGACTGGTTTGCATCCTTACAGCCTGCTGGGAACGAGCTTGCTGTGGAAACCGCTAGGTGGAAATGACAAGTAATAAATTTGCCGAAAAAGGCAGCTTGTGAGCGGGACCAGAATGAAATTTGAATCAAGTTAGATGAAAATGTTGGGGGAGAAGACGCTTCAGCAACACTGCAATGGCTTTTGATGTCTGAAAGTAGAAAACATTTCCATGTTTGTTTCAAAATGATGCGTTTCAGCTCAAAAGGGCCAGCGCTTGAAAGGGGGCGGTTATACAACTTCAGGAATGTTTTATTTTCTTTTTACTCAAATAAAGGTCTTGAGTCAACTCAAATTATTTTCACAGCAAATGAAACGTTTCTGTTTGTTTGATCCATATGCTTATTCCTTTCTTTTTGTCTTCAGTAGTCACTGCAAAAACTTCGTTTTCCTTATGTCTCCCACCAGAACTGGAAGTTGGAGACTGGAATATTGTGCCTCTGTGTGTGTGGGGTGCAGCTGCCTAAAATAAATCTCCAAGCTTTAAGCATCTCGGGCTCTGCCTCGTGGTGGATGCTTTATTCTTTCCCGAGAGTCAGAATCCCCTGTTGATTATATCTTTAAGGAAGCCAATGATCCCAAAGCCCCAAGCCAGAAACTTGACAACAGAGTAGTAACAAGGCATTGCTTATATGAACAAGTCACTTTCCGCAAAGACTGTTGAGCATATATGCATGAATAATGGTGGTTATGAATGTTCGGGAACATTAAAGGAAATCAATGGATCCACTATGCACATGAAAGCAGATAAATGAAGCATCGCGTGTGATATATAAAATTATATGTCCTACCTGGGAGTATGCATATACTGCCTTCCTGAACCCCTCGGATCAAATTTGGCAGCAGGGTAGTTGAATCTGACACGGTTCTGATCGTAACCTTTGCAACTAGAATTGTGCGGATACATACACTTGATGAGAATGTGACAAGACAAAATTGAATGTAAAGTCTGCTAGACAGCCAATAAATTTGTTTTATATCTTTATCTCTTCCTTGCTTGGCAATTATTTCAGCAGGTGCTGAACTACTTTCTGCTTGCTGTGAGCAAGGGTACTCAAATGACCTACTGTAAATTCTAGGAGAAGACATAATCATCTGAGGAACTTGTATATTTAGTGTGGATTAACACAATTTTTTAAAATAATGCTTTTTTAAATTTTATTTTTTTTAAAAGGCCATGATTGGTCATAACTAGTGGCAGGCTACTTAGTACTGTATAACTGAAATGTGTTCATATTGCCACCAAACCCCTGCTACCTATTTTTAAAATAGTGGGGCAGAGTTGTTGCTCAGGTACATCTACATAGTTTGTTGTAATTCAGTAGACTGTTAATGACAGCATATCGCTATTAGGTTATAGCCTTCGTAGGTTATGATTTTTAGAACTGTAAAGCAAGAGTTGCAGGGTTTCAGAGGTTGATTACAGCGAGAAGTTTATTGTTATTTCTTACACTTAAATCTTCTAGGTAAGTTAAAACAGCCAAGTAGGAGATCTGGAATAGAAATGATGTGCAGTTAAACACTGAAAAATCTCTACCTCTTCAATACAGAAGAGCTATTAAACTATTGCTTATTGTACGATAGTATTCTCTGTTTGTTATCTGAAATGGTACTACAGGCAGTAGTCTGAGCAGGCTGTTACCATTTCTGACTTTGTGCTACAGCGTTCTGACTTGTCTGCCTGGTTGACCCGATCCTGTATGACATCAGGGAGGAGATGTTTAACTTGTGACACTGCTAATCCTTTCCTGAAGGCTTTCCGTTCTTCCTGCACGTTGTCCTTTCATTGCTTTTGTGAGCTGGAACATGCTTGCTCAGCCCAGTGATGAATTCATGTAATTACCTATGTATGTACCGAAGTCCTGTTGACTTTAATGTTAAAGATCAGTGATTGCTTAAGTATTGCACTGAATCAGGACCCCCAAGGCGTTTTCACATGTACAAGCTAACTTGGGAATTGGTGCGCCTTGTTGTAGCCCTCCACCGAGGGGAACGAACAGCAGGCTTGGGACACTCCTGCAGCCTGGCCGTCACTGCCAGCGCCTGGCTGTGCACAGGGACAGCTGGGAGCACAGCAGCCCAGCTGGGTGCTTTTCTACCCCCAGGTAAATCTGCAGGCCACAATTGGCCTGTATGCCTTTGCATTAACACAGGTGGGATACGTGGAAACAAATCATGGTGTTAGACAAAGTTCAGAGTGTGTATTTGGTTAATCCAATTCTAGAAAGCCTCATTAGTCTGTGTGCAGGTATAAGTTATGCAAAAGCACATGTCCATGCCAGGAATCTGCATCCCGGTATAGCTCTGTGCGTATACCTCTGCAGTAACCCTGTTTGCAGGAGCTCGTGATGCAGAATCCTTTCTTTTTCAACCAAGTTCTCAAACAAGGATATGGATGATTTTCTGTGTGCCTCTTGAAAACGTGCTTGTCGCCACGTTTTTATTTTGCTGATCTAAATACACCTAATGCTTTGTGATAGTGCTGTGTTTTATAGAGAAGGCTGCACTGCTGTCAAGCCCAAAGAGTCTAGATTGGTCTTGGTGTACGTAGGCATCAAGGCTTCAGAGAATATGATTGTCCTCAGGTGGAATGACTGACAGTCCTGAGAATCACATGTGAATTACAAAAAACCTTGGGCCTCCAGTTCGTATGTTGTCATAACCCAGTAGATAAAGTATATATTCCCTGTAGAGACTCATTTGTGATCCTTTCTAATGCAGTTTGCACTCAGAATAGCGTTAGCCCTTTGACAAGAGGGGAGGTGTTACTGTTAGAGCAGTTCCAGTCTGGACTTCTGCTGGAGCTCTGTGGCATTGCCTTCCCAGGTTGGTGATGAAGGAGTGGACTTTTGCTTTCTTCATCCCTTCAGAAGCCATCCATGCTGTTTCCTCAGTGCTTTGATATTCTGCCAGCTGAGGGAGAGAAGAGCCATTTATAAATATTTCTGGTAATACAGTAAGTACTCTCACATGTTTTGCTCACTCATTTTCCGTATCCAGAAATCTATCCGACCAGAATCGGTTCACTCTCTTTTATTAGCAGAAATAGATCCACAACAATTAAAATTGATTTAAAAAAAAAAAAAAGAAAAAAGAGAAGCAGCAGCGGCAAGCACAACATCATATTGACTGACTGTGTGTATATTCACACTGGCTTCCAATCCATGGATAATTACCCCTCAGAGATTGTGTGCTATGTACAGTACGGTGATGGAATTATGCACTTTAAAGAGCTTTAGTGAGGCTCTTAGGATGCCAAATTCGTTCCCTTTTTTTTTTTTTTTCCTTCTCTTCTTTTCATTGCAGTGAGTAATGATTTTTAAATGCACATGACCCATCCTCAAAAACAAAGTAAGGCATGTCAGTGATTTTTCGTGTCTCTGGGTCTCAGTTTTCTTGAACTGACACAATAGAAGGAGTGTACCCATGAGATGAAATTTGGGGCATGGTCAGAGGATCTCTTGGGATTGCTGGCCTTTGTTAGTGAGGGGAAAGGGGAGTGGAACTCAGATATTATTTGTTCTGTTTGGCAGCAGGTACCCCAATTGGGATTACTGCAAGGAAAGAAGGCTTGAAAGAGACCGTGGCTACAAATCCATAGAAAAGCAGGCTTCATTAGTTTGGCCGGTCATGGATCACCTTACTTGAATGCTAATAACCAGTGGTGGTGTTTTCTCCGATCTCTTTGTCAGAGCCAGTTGAACTGTTTTGATTTGCAGTTTCACACAAAAAACATTAAAATATTGCCTACAAATTTCAGCCTAAATTGTTTTTGGCAAAGTGATAAGCAAGTAAAAAACAGGGCCTCATCGTAGGAAGTGTCAAGCAATCTTAATTTTAGGCAGAGATACCAGCTCCTCCTAGAGGAAAAGAGCCAGTACGTAAATAGCTTCCAACAGATCCTTTACCCAAGGAGACAAAAGGTTGATGTGCAGAAGTTGCTGCTAATGCCAAATTTAAGCTTTCCGATAGGAATGTGTCATGTACGCGAGGTTTGAGTTTATCTGTAAGATGTGATTTGATGTTTAGACAGGAGTGTTTCTTGATACTCTGATATTTTGGAGGTATTAACAGCCTTCCAGATCCGTTGGAGGTCTTTGGAGAACATGTCCAAAGGTACTATCGTGGGTATTAAAAAAGGAGGTACCTTTTGAAGCACAGCAATTGGGAATGAAGGTGCAGGGCTGCTGTACTCCTCTGTGGCAGGTGCTTGTTCTTTGACTACCCCTGTGGCTATGTTTATGGATTTCTATCTTTTGTTGACATCTTTAATGAATGTTTAGTAACAGTGAGTGGTGCTGCATCCTGTTCCACCAGCCTGGACCAGCGGGCTGTTGTGTTAAAGGGAGGGCTCCCAAAGACAACTTGTTGCCCAAAAAGAGACTTAACTGGGAGAGGTCCCCGCAGCTGCCCTGCTCCTGCTCAAGGAAGAATGAAGGTGGGCCTGGGAGTGCTCCCAGGAGTAGGTTTGTATGCACAAGTACACAAGCCAGCCCTTTCCTCCCATCCCGCCTTCCTCAGGGCCCAGTGCCCCAGGAGGAGCAGCGTCCCTGCTCTCCCCATGTAACCTGGGCTGCAGAAGCTAGAACAAGGCACACAAGGACCTTTCTGAGGCTGCCCAGCCTCAGCCTGTTAATAAAACAAAGGACACACGCTGCTTTACAGCTAACCGAAGACAAACAAATGAAATAGTTTTGCCATCCATCAGAGAGGCTGTGTGCACGGCTGTATGTGGTGGTTGAACATGCGGTTTCCACAGAGTAGCTGAGTTTATGGGATGTGTTCGGGAGAGGGCTGCAAGTATCTCCTGAGGAAGCATCAGATGCTTCAGTCTATGAATCTGTTATGTCTCCATCTTCTTGACTCTTCTGGAATAATACCGAGTGGTGCTCAAAGCCACTTTGAGCATCTTTCAGCTTGTTTGGTGATGATGCATCATACAACCTCCTCGGCAGTCTGAAATGTTTCAGGCTGAGGTTTGGTCCTGCAATCCCTAATCCCTTCTTGTTTGAGCAGTCGATGGGGGGATCGGCTCAGTGCTTTTGGGTACTGTGGTGAAAATGTGGTGGGTGCTTTTGGTGTTTACGTGGTTGATATGAGAAAATGTGTGTGTGTGTCCCCATTCTTATTGTTTTAATCTAACTTAAGGAAACATTCTTTACTCGTTAGATATGTAAATTTTTAGGTACCTAATTATCTGTTTTACTTGCCAACTCCCTCCAGCCCCTTTCTTCCATGATCCCACCACCCTCTTCCCTTCTCATTCCCTTAAATATGTGTAGATGATGAATAGCAAATCTTGTCATAGAATTCTTCGGGAGTATTTACTGTAGGGTTTTGCTTTTGTTTGCTTTTCTAGTGACTTGGAGATGGCATGGTGAGAAAAGAAACATGTGAGCTAAACCTGTTGGTTTGAACATTGTGTCAGAAAATATCCATAAATTGCAAGTTACTACACAGATGTATAGATTTAATGAGACTGTGTAATGCCATTTATTTATGCTAAAGAATCTGACACATACGGTACTGAAAAAAAGTTAATACTCTAAGAGTTATTTTATATTTTTCCATTGCCATCTGTCACTGCCTACATAATAATGATACAGGTGAAAGCCTAGCACTGCTTTAAAAAAAAATCAGAATGAATAGTCATTTAAATATCTTGCTGCTTTAATAGCTGGTGTGTTTTAAGTTGTGGGAAGGAGGCAACAGAGATACCCTCCCCACATTTTTAGTATATTAAATTTTGGGTTTAAATAGATTTAGATTCTTGAAGTGACTTCCGAAAGTGGAAAATTATTATAAACTGTTCTGTCCTGTAAATTTGGAAAAGTTAAGGGACTAAACCAGATTCTGCCTTCCTTACACCGTCGGTGTCTGGTTCTCAGAGTAGCCCTTTCATGTGCATCTTCAGATGTAGGTGCATTTTTGTGCTTTAAGTCCTGTCTTAATGTGCTGAATTCAATACTGCCAGGGTCTCTGAGTGAGTCTCTCTAGATCCCAGGTCCTCAAATCCTGGTCCCCATTGGTCATCTGAAATCAGTAAAGAAAAAAAAAAATGTAAGGGAAATACACTTCTTCAGCTGTCTCAAGTAAAAATACATGTCTCAAAGCAGCACTGTGCTGACAGAACTCGGCATTTACAAAGACACTGGCTTTTGAGAGTTTTTCTTCAACTTTATGCAGTCATACTGTGGTTAGGCAAAACTGCTTTCCCTTTTTTTCATTTAATCACGGTGGAGTCCAGCACAGCAATGACTGTGAAGTGCGTGGTGAGAAGTCCCTACGCTCAGACATTTGCAGTGATCCAGGGCTGCAGGTGGTCCTGTACCTGGGGACCTGCCCATTGCTTTGCATCAGCCACCTGCCTCCAAGGGTGCAGACAAGGCTTTGACTCAAA
>NW_028121101.1:0-36023 GCF_965183815.1 Platalea leucorodia
ACAAGTCCTAAGGGGGGACCTTGCACTGGAACTGCTGCAGGACACTGAGACCTGTGACCCTCCTGTGGCCAAGGATGCCTCCACCATGGTCTGCTCCTTCCGAGGTCTGAGTGAGTGACTCCTGTTCTTTTACACACTTTTCGAGTCTTGATTATGATTGTTATGTTGACACAGCAAACCATGTATTAAGATTTGACCCAATCTGCAGAGGGTCCAGGTGATTAGAAATCAGAAGTTAAGTTAGGTTAGGATCCAGGTGATTAGAAATTAGAAGATAAGTTGTGTTATAAATTCTGTGTTACACTACTTACAAATTGTACTACATTGATTCTGCTCGTAGAAATCCTGTGCTATTCTAATCATAAATTTGGTGCTATGCTAATCATAGTATCCTGTTAAGAAAATAAAGCTGAATTTTAACTACAATTTAGTGCCGTAATCATTCTGCCAAATATCCCTAAAAGAACCTGGCTGTCCCCTTGCTCTCAGGTGACACTCTTGCACACAGGTATCCACAACAGGCCACGGGAAGGAGGTGGCTCATGATCGTAGCTTGTAGTTCAGTGGCTCCGTCTTGACATCATCTGCAAGGAGGAGGAACGTCATCACTGCCACAGCAGGCCAAATTTCCATGCAAGATTCATAGCAAAATTCTAGCGAAAAGGTCGTTTATAGAATCAGCTCCTGGGGAGTCATTTGTGTTGGGGGAGCTCAAGCTGTCCCCCGACCTTTGGTGGCAAATGCCTACTTCTCCCAGCCCTTTGCAAGGAACAGGGGGCATGCAACCCATGATCCCCTAGAGCTGGAGGGGGAAAGCGGAGGGTGGCCGCTGCCTTCTCACCAGGGATAATCCCTGTGGGGAATGCAAGTTCCCGCAGCCATAACTCATCAATGTCCAGCTGGAAGATGGATCCACAAGCAGCAAACACCACTCCTTTGCTGTGGAATCACTCTTGGACCATAGCAAAGGTCCTGAGTCCTGCAACCAGGACACCCTGCCCAGGGAAAAGACAAAAGGGCTGATGAGTGAGTACTTTAGAGAGAGGAAAAGTGAAAGCTTTGGTAAAAAAAACCCATGTTCTCCATTTTTTTTCTTCCCCTCCTCAAAATATTTGCAACCATCTCTTGGCTAGAGATGATCCCAGGCATTTCCAGCAAAAGGAATACCCCTGGGACTTATTCCCAGGGATTATCCGTGGCGCGGCCCCACCATCATCCCCTGTGTCTCTGCTTGGTCTCTCCACTCTGACCACTGGGAAGAGTGAAGCCCTAGGGCGTGCTGCATGCTTTCTCAGGCTGGATCTGGACTTGGTTTCTCTCCCGGTTGGCCAAGAAGCTGCTCTGGGCACATGGGCTGCTCTTGGTGTGCTGCTATGATGCTTGGGGAGGGATCGTTCCTCAGGGCCCAGGCTCTCAGGAGGACTGAACCCCTGCAGGGCGAGAGGGACCAGGACACCAGCCTCCCTTGTCCAGCTTCAGCTGTCCCAGGATGCCATCAGACACAGCTCCCCAGATAGCCACGATCTCTGCAAAGCAAGGGAAAGAGGTCTCAGGCCCTGGGCTGGCCAGCTCACAGACTCTCAGCAAGCTCCTTGCCCAGGCAATGACAGACGCTGGTGTACACAAAGAGCCCAGAAAAACACTGCCATGGCTGTGGAGCTGGGCTGTGCCCCACTTTCAGACTGCCAGCCCGCAGAGAAAGCTGGCCCTCAATGGCCCCACTTTTGAGGGGACCGAGCCATGCCCAAAGGAGCTTTGATATTCAGGGCAGCCCCAGTACCAGGACCTGCACTCCTGGCAGCCACATTCTGTCCCAAGCCCAGTGGGATCCTCAGGCAGGGCTCTCGTGGCAGCCCCCAGCCCTCTCCAGCCACCCCCACAGCCCAGCAATTCCAGCTTCTGACAGCTGACAGCCCTGATGCGACCCCTCAGGAAGGAGCTCCCCAAACCCTCACCCTTGCTGCAGAGCTGCAGGAGTGTGGGGAACAAGCAGCTCAGCTTCAAGCTGACGGCCATGGTGCAGCAGCCCTCCATCGCGCTTGCTGCTTGCCCTCAGCTCAGGAAAAGGGATGCTCTTCCCGCCTCCTCACCCAAAACTCCTCTCTGACCTGCTTCTTCTCGTGTCTGTCAGCGAGGCTCCCCCAGTGCATCCCTGCTGCCTCCTGACCCTGCTCCCAGCTGTGAAGCAGCTCTGAAGGGCAGCGGTGGGTGCCCCTGAGCGATGCCCAGCAGCACCCAGGCCTCACTGGCAAGTGCCGGCACTGCCGTGGCACCGGGCAGACCTCCCTGTCATGCAGTGCATCCCCCTGTGACATCAGCCCACATCATCTGAAGGGCCATTATGACATGAGCAGGGAGATGGCACAGCGGGGGAGAGAGGCGAGAGATCTTCCCTCTTGTCCTGAGAAACAGGCACCCCCTTTCTCCCAAGTCCTTTGCCAAAAATTGCATCTCCCCCTGCACCAACACGTCTCTGCTACTGGGAGCCCGTCCAGGCAGGCGGGGGTTTGGGGTTGGCTGCAGTCGGGCTGTTTTCAAGAGATGGGATTGAAGGCCTGTGGGATAAAACAGCCCCTCCCGTGTTACTGAAGACTCTCTGCTTTGTGTCGCTCTCATGGTAGGAGTAGCACATGCTTCACTGCACTGGTTTGGGCTGGGATGGAGTTAATCTTCTTCATGACAGCCCAGATGGGGCTGTGTTTTGGATCTGTGACCAAAACAGTCCTGATAAAACACGGATGTTTCAGCTGTTGCTGAACAGTGCTTGCACAGCGTCAAGGGCTTCTCTGTTCCTCGCTCTGACCCACCCGTGAGTAGGCTGGGGGTGGGCAAGAAGCTGCGAGGGGACATAGCCAGGACAGCTGACCCCAACCGACCACAGGGATATTCCGTACCAGATGACATCGTGCTCAGCAATAAAGCTGGGGAAAGAAGGAGTAAGGCGGGAAGGGGTGGTATGTTTGAGGCTATGATGTTTGTCTTCCCAGCTAATTCCCTCAGATACTGCATACGCCCCTCAGCAGGGGGCCACTTGACTTGGTCATTTGCACCATCTTCTTTGAAGGGATGCCTTTCCTTCACGCTCAGCTGGAGCCAACTGTAGGGGTAACTGATAGAGCTGGGGCTTGGGTCTCCGGTTTGGTCAGCTGGGGTCAGCAGTCCCAGCTGTGTCCCCTCCCAGCTTCTCGTGCACCCCCAGCCTGCTCACTGGCAGGGTACTGCGAGAAGCAGAAAAGGCCTCCATGCTATCTAAGTAAGAACTGCTCAGCAATAAGCAAAACACCCCTGTGATATCAGCACTGGTGTAGGAGCAAATCCAAAGCAGAGCACCATACCAGCTGCAGATGCAGTTAAAATTAAAGAGGCACCTGCAGATGGAGATACCATTGCAGATCCTGATGCAGAGAGCACGGCAGATGCAGATATCAGTGCAGATTCCACAGCAGGTGGAGACACCGCTGGGGACGCAGATACCACTGCAGACGCAGAGACAATTGCAGGTGCCAACACAGATGCAAATAGCATTGCAGAGGGAGACACCTCTGCAGATACTGATACGTGTCCACTCACAGAAGCCATTACAAGTACACGTGCAGATGCAGATACCATTGCCAAGACAGATACAGTTACAGCTACAATTACGGGTACAGCCAGCATACGAGAGACAGATGCTGGTCCCATCAGAAATACAGCTATTAAGAGCATCACAAATACCATCACAGATACCGACAGCATTACAGACACCCATTAAATATGCAGATACAGTGAGAGTTACCGGCACAAAATATTGGAGATCCCATTACAGACTCCATTGCAGATGCCATAGCAGATGCACACACCATTGCAGACGTGACTGCAGATGAAGATCCCATGGCAGACGCAGACACCATTGCAGAGACCATTCCAGATCACACTGCAGATGCAGATGAGATTTTAGATGGAACTGCAGATGGAGACGCCACTGAAGATGCTGGTGCCATTGCAGGTGCCATTGCAAATGAAACATTTGAAGGTGCTGATGCCATTGCAGATACAGGTGCCAGGGCAGATACCATTGGAGATACCACTGCAGTGGCAGACACCAGTGCAGAAGCAGGTGTTACTGCAGGTGCCATTGCAGATGCAGATACCCATGCAAATGCAGAAATAGTGGCAAATGCCATTGCAGATGCAGATACCACGCAGATGCCATTGCAGTTTCAGTACATGCTCCGATAGCATTGAAGGTGCCATTGAAGATACCACAGCAAATGCCATTGCAGAGACCACTCCAGATGCAGATACCACTGCAGATGCCATTGCAGATGCAGGTACCACTGTAGGAGCAATTCCAGAAGCTCTTAGCAATGTGTATGCCGTTGCACATTCCATTACAGACGCAGATACCACAGCAGATGCCATTGCAGATGGCATTGCAGAATGAATTAGCATTGCAGGCACCCTTGCAGATGGCATTGCTGAGGCACAATGCATTCCTCAGAGCATTACAGATGGAGAAAGTAATGCAAATGGCATTGCAGAGGCACATGCCATTGCAGACGGTGTTGCAGATGCAGCTAGAGTGGCAGAAGAACACCTCATTGCATGAGGATACCATTGAAGACACCATTGCAGATGCTACTGCAGGCGCAGGTATGACCACAGATGCCATTGCAGATGCATGCAAAAATTCAGAGAGAAATGCCATTCCACATGCAGACACCATTGCAGATGCTGTTGCAGATGCAGATACCATTGCCGATCCAAATACTGCGTTCCAGGTGGCACTGAAGAATTGCAGGCACCATTGCAGATGCAGTATCATTGCAGATGCAGTAACGGGCTGAAGGACAGGTACAGCTACAGACGCCATTCGAGACACGCATGCTGGCACCATTAGAAATGCAGGTACCAGTACCATCACAGCGACTGACAGAATTACAGACACAGATTCACACTGAATTGCTGATACAATTGCAAATACAGGCACAGAACAGACACCATTCCAGATAAAGGTACAATTACACACACAACTGACGATACAAGGACAGTCTCACACGCAAGTGCACATTCAGTTACACCAACAAGAGCAGCTACAGCAAGTGACGCCACTGCCGACTGAGGCACCATGGCAGACAAAGGAACCCTTACACATAAAGACACTGATACAACTGCAGCTGCCATTACACACAGATGTGCTGTTACAGGCAGAGGTACAGAGAAATATACAGATAACTACACAGCCAGTCACCGACAGGGAGGTGGATGAGGATGCTGACACGGATACAAAGACAACGACGGACACGGGTGCAGTTACAGAGACGGACACAAATACCCACAGAGGTACAAGCAGAGACAGAACTCCAGCTCCAGACTCCGCAACACACACAGACACAATTGCTGATCCAGAGACAGCTGGAGGTACGGATACAATTACACTTACAGACAGCATTACACACACAGCTACCACTACACATACCGATAAACAGAGAGAAGGTGCCACTGCACATACCACTGCAGGTGGCACTGCAGGTTCCAACACCAGGGCAGGCACCATTTCAGATGCACGTACCGCTGCTGATAACCCTGCCGATGCCATTGGCAAATAACGCTTCAGGTGCAGGTGCCACTGGCATTGAAGAAACCATTGCTGGTGCCACTGCAGATACTGACCCCATTGCAGATATCGACAGCATTGCACTTACCCAGGCAGGTACCAATACCATTGCAGATGCCTCTACCACTACTCTTACAGCTCCTGATACCAGTACAGAGACCGCGATACCATTACAGACAGTCACACCCATACCCAGACCGTCAGCGGTACAGAGACCATTAGGGATAGCCGTGCTGATACTATTGCAGCTAGCGAGAGAATGACTCACGCGCATACAGAAACCAAATACACAGACACCTACAGAAACCATTGCGAGTCCATGTGCAGGCACAGGTACCATTCCCTATGCAGGTACACTTACAGGCACAGTTACAGGCACAGACAGAGATAGCATTAGAGGCACAGCTACTACTGGCACCATCACCACCACAGGTACCAGCACCATCATCCATACCACTGCATAAACCAGTATAATTACAGATACAGATGCCCATGGAATTTCAGATACAATTGCAGATACAGGCACAAAATCCATAAAGTTCCAGATACAACAGCAGATAAAGATATAATTAAACAGTACAGAAGTGCACTCCCGGGCACTGTTACACGAATACCACTGCAGATGCAATTACAAGTACAGATACAATTGCACAGAGAAGTACAAATACAATGAGAGTCCATTCTCCAAGGGACAGAGTTACCATTCCAAGTTAAGCTATTGAGACAATTACAACTGTAGACATTGAGACAAATACAATTGTCGATTCAGATACAGGCACTATTACACATGCAGGTACTCATATAGTTACCATTACAGACACCGATACTAACACAGAGACACCAATACCGACACCTGCAATTTCATCTGAAATGGTATCTGCATCTGCCATTGTAACTGCAATGGAATCTGCATCTCTTCTGGCATCTGCAACAGCACCTGCAGTTGTCCCTGCATCTGCAGTGATTCCTGCAGTGACACCCGCCTCTGAAATACTACCTGCATCTGCAATGTTATCTGCAATGGCATCCGAACCTTCGATTGTATCTGCATCTGCAACACTATCTGCAATGGTATCTGCACCTGCAACGCCATCTGCACTGGAGAGTTGCAGACAACGGTACGGTTGCACACACAGCATTCCAGATGCAGATAACTTTGTAGATGCCACAGCAGATTCAAATACCATTGCAGATGCAGAGGCCATTGCAGATACTGATCCCGTTGCAGATATCGACAGCATTCCACATGCCGATGCAGATAGCGACACCGTTACAGATACACACACAGCACACCGGGGCGTTATCCCCTGCTCAGCACTGCTCAGACCACATATGCGACACCGTGCCGCATACGGGGCTTTCTCCCTCCACACCCACACGTCCCCCCCATCCCGATACAGGACAGACATCCACCAGCTGGAGCCAGGACGCGGGAGCACTCCCACCCAGGGAGAGGCCGAGGGCACGGGGCGGCTCAGCCCGGGCAGGAGAGGGCTCCAGGGCTCCTCGCAGCCCGGCAGGACCTTCAGCCAGGCTCTTCGTCCTGGTAGGGGGCAGGAGGAGGAGACACCACGGCCACAGTGGAGAGGAGAGACCCGGCAATGCCCCTCCAGCCTGCTGCCGGCCTAGCAGCAGCTCCAGCTGAAGGGACCTCACAAACACCCACCCAGCCACAAGCCGGCTGCTGGCCTATCACCTGCAGGGACAGAAGTGACATCACAAGCAACTTCCAAGCCACGGGCCTGCTCCTACCCTATCAGCATCTCCGGCAGAAGTGACCTCACCAGCCCCCACCCCAGCCCTCCCCTCGCTGCTGGCCCCTTGCCTGCCCCCCAACCGGCCTCTCCTCTGCCCCCCAGCTCCCTCCTCTCTGCGCTGTCACTGGCAGGCACTGAGCACCTCACTGCCACCTGCTGCTCCTGACCAATCAGCTTCCTCCCACGCAAGTGACCTCACCGCACCCCAGCAATGTCACCTTCCACCCCGCTCCCCCATCCCCTCTCCTGGCCTCTGCCTCCGGCTCTCACAGTCCCTGCCCTCCTCCTGCCTCCCCAGGGGCCGAGGAGCTCAGAGCTGGGGGAAGGGGGCACAGCGCTGCTCAAGAAACCTTCTGCTGGGGATTCGCAGGTTGGGTCCTGCTCGTACAGGAGGCACGCTCGTCTCTGTGAGGAAGAAAACACCCTCCTGACCACTGCAACACTCTCACTCCCAGCCCACACTGCCTTTGTTGGGGAGGGACCAAAGAAATCCCTTCATTGCCTCCGACACTCAAACGGCTCCAACACGGACCCGACTAGAGTTGTCCCGACCCTGTTGCAGAAGCGGGTAAGGAGCCACCAACAACCGCAGCGTCTGTATCTCCAGACCCCGCTGCAGAACACGCCCTGCCCTGGCTCTTTGCAGAGACGCCGCTTCCTCAGCAGTGGGGGACGGGCGTGAGCCAGGCAACGCAGAAAACAGTAAAAGCAGGGGCAGCCAGTGCTATTGGTCAGCATGCTCCCGCTGCCCCGGGGGCTGGGAAATGGAGCAGCCAGAGCATACAGGTGTGTCTGATTGCAAAAATCAAAAGTAAAAAGAAAAAAAACAAACAACTTTGGGAATCTGAAGTTCTGGTCAAAATGACACCTTCTCTCTTAATCCAAAATAACCCCGTCCATGTTTGCTTTCTTCCCAAAAGGTGAAATATAAACAGAAAAATAAATAACTAAAAAGAAGCCAAGAATATTATGCAGTGCAGATTATATTCCAAGATTTAGTAACTTGTAACTTGTAGGCAGACGCAGATGCCACTGCAGATGCAGATACCATTGCAGCTACCACTGGAGATGTAGACACCATTTGAGACGCCATTTCAGCTGCAGATACCGTAACAGATTAAGGTTACACGTCAGAGGCAAATGCCACTGCAGAGGCAGATACAACTGCAGAGGCAGGTACCACTGCAGATGAAGATACCATTGCAGTTATCGTTGCACGTACCATTATGCCAAACTTTTTATGTAATCCAAGATTTTGTAACTTGCATCCAAGCTCGTTGCTCCCGAGAATCTTCTGCTCCATCTTCTCCCCCATCTCCATCTGCCATCAGCCACAGAAGGAAGTCTCTCTCAAGGGCTTGAGTAATTTGACCAGAAGAAAGCATGAAAATGCGCTTCTGTATTAAGGAGGAAGGGCAGGAACTTGGGAGTCATTTCCATTTTGTTACAATCACAAGGGATGACCATCCTTGCTAGCAGAGATTCCCTTTGCCAGAACCAAATGACATCTCTCAGGAGAAGTCAGCTGTCTTAACTCTTGACTGTTTCCTCACTTTCCCCCCCTTTTTGGAGCTGGGCCAGAGCCCCCGCAACCTCAGCAATCGCTCTGGAGTTAAGCTACAGTAACATCGAGTTTCTAACGTTGACTCCTTGCTGCCTTGCTCTGGTAATCCTTCATAACCATGCAGAAGGACTCTCCAAACTGGGACCTCTTTGTCTTGCCAGCCAAAACTCTTTTATTACAATACGGATTCCTCCTCCATGCTCTACTGCTGCAAACCAGCCACTTAATTCACAGCAATACAAAAGCAGCTCTTCTCAGGAAAAACAAAACCAACACACAATAAAACTCCCCAAACCAACCCAAACCCAACAAGAAAACTACAGCTGACCAGAAATGTTAGTTTTCAAACTGGCTTTGTTTGAAAGCAAAAACACTCTGCCCAGCCACAAATGTAAAGGAATAGGCTGATGAACAGTGAATAATTATCATTTTAAAGGTGGATAATTATTATCATTATAATGCTGACAAATTTTATTATAAATAACATTGTATTATTTTAAATCAATATCATCATAAAGAAGAAGCCTTGCCTTTTCTGTTGACTGCTAATGGGGTATCGCCCTTATCAGTCCCTGACTCCTTGGAAATCATGACTGCATGTGTACCACTACTTAGCTTACTAGGTAGGAGGATGGTGTTTTTTTTTTATTTCAGAGCATTGCAAGGATTCATTTAGGACGTCACCATAATGAAAATGGCCAGGCTAACTGCTTGACTTGTGACCGCACCAGGTACAGAAGGAAAATGCTGCCAGGTTTGTCCTCTTGACCAGACATCTAACCACGCAGGGTGACCAGAGCAGGACGGCTTCCATGAAAGATACCTGGGGTTTGCTGCTCACCTGGACGCTATTGCTGCTCACATCCCCCTTCCCAACTCCTCTCCGGCTGCATTCTACTTCAACAGGGCACAGCATTGCTAAACATGGTCATTTTGAGCTGAAAGAGGCACAAGCCATGCCTAAAAAGAAGTAGCCTTGCTAATTTCACAGTTAATGTCACAGCAGACTGCGGAGCAGTTCCTGTGTGCGTCTACCCTGGTTTTGCATCAGAAAGTGATTTTGCACATGCGATGCCTTGCAACAGGGCTTTGGAGCCTGGCTTTGCCTCATACCTCTCCTTCTGCTTGCTGGCCAGGGCTCCTCCTGGCTCTGCCAGGGCAGAGAGTAAAGCGGGGGACTCTTAGGAGGCGCATCTGTCTGGCATCCACCTCTATTCCACACTCTCCAAGCTCTTCTGAGTGCAGCTATGGAAAGCAAAAGCATGAGGAATGACACATGTTGGGGTTGGCTGAGCTTTAAAAATCATGCCTACACCTGATGATGCAGTAGGGCAAACTTGATCCAAAGAATGTGCAGCAACATGGGGACTTCTGGGAAGTAAACAAGGGAAAACTACACCCCAACAGAAAATGGACATCGGTTGTCTCCATTGGCCCTCTGAGGTCATGTGCTCTGCGACCCTTGCTGCCCTCCTTGGGAAGGACTCCTAAAATGGCATGCCCCTCAGAAGACGTCAGACCACTAGGTCTCCACATGAAGAAGAACAAACGGTTCCTGCTTGAGTCAGTGGTGACAAGGCAAATGCAATAGAAAGACACTGACAGCCTAGCTGCTAACCATCCGTGATGAAAACACGTCTCTTTCTTCATCACCTGATCCTCCTCAGAGGGAAAACCACAAGAGGGAACACAGAATCCACTGGGTCAGGATAACCATGTTCTCTTTCTACCCCTGCCAGAAGTGCCCTTGAAGAAACAGCGCATCTGAAACACATCTACTTCATTTGCATTGTACCCATCTCCTACAGCAGAGCTAAGAAACCTTCCTCAGAAAAATCACAGAATCATAAACCAAGGGCTACTGAGTACACAAGATGATCTGCACTTGTCAGTGGGAAGGGCATGAGACCAAGACTTCCACACCAGACGAGGGCAAGTGCTATGTCAGTGCCGTGGAGAAAAGCCTCTGTGCAGCTGGGCAGCAGTGTGGGAATGCTCACAAACCTCAGGCCATGTGTGATGAGCGTCTAAAAGGAGTAAAGCAGCTCTGGCTTGTCTCCCAAACTGTGTGCTGAAACCTGAGGAAAAGTCACTGAACCCCTGGAAAAAGGTCACCCTCCTCAGCCACGTTTGTTAGTGTTCAAAGTGACAAATTAGAGGGCGTTATAAGGGCAAGGATTAGAGAACTTTAACCAGAGGTGATGCTCCAAACTGCATCAGAAATTGAAGGCAGTAGGTGCAGCTGGATCCACGAGTTATTGATTTTAGATGCAATTAAAACCTCTTCAGCATCCTACCTGTCTACACATCATAGAATCACAGAAAAACCTTGAGATGGAAGAGACCCATAAGGATCACCGAGTCCAAATCCCTACTCCTATACCTGCAAGGTACAGAGCATGGACCTGCCTCCAACACTGATAAAACTCCTCGGGTGGATTCCCTGGGGGAGTCTGGGGCTGCTCCCTGTGAAATTCCATGGTCTCCAGGGAAGGCCAAAACATTGCAGAGCTGCCTGCAAGAGGTCCAGAAGAGCTACCAGGCATGGACCTGCCCCCAACATACACAATGCTCTTTGGGTAGCTACTCTAGAAAAGTCTGGGGCTACTGCCTGGGAATTCATCTGTCTGCAGAGGAAACCAAAATGCTCCTGAGATGCCTGGGAGGAGTATCGGGCAGCTACCAGGCATGGACCTGCCTCCAACGTTGACAAAATGCCTCAGGGAGCTTTCTTGGAGGATTCAGGGGTTGCTACCTGGGAATTCCTCCTTCTGCAGAGGAGGCCAAGACACCCCTGGAGAATCATAGAATTGTTTAGGCTGGAAAAGACCTTTAAGATCATCAAGTCCAACCATTGACCTAGCACTGCCAAGGCCACCACCATCCAGGAGATGCCTGGGAAGAGTCCTGGGGAGCTACTGGGCATGGACTTTCCCCCAACATACACACTGCTGTTCAGGCAGTTACCTTAGAATAGTCTGGGGCTGCTACCAGGGAATTCCCCAGCCTCCAGAAGAAACCAAAGTGCTCCTGGAGATGCCGGAGAGGAGTCCTGGGGAGCTGCAGGGCATGGACCTGCCTTCAATATGAAGAAAGCTCTTCAGGTAACTAGAGAGGACTCTGGGGCTTCTACCTGAGACTTCAGCTGTGTCCAGGGAAGGCCAAAACACTCCCAAGCTGCCTGAGAGGTGTCCCAGCAAGGTACAAAGCATGGACATGCCTCCAATATCGACAAAACACCTGTTCTAGCAACCTTGGAAGAGTCTGGGGCTGCTCACCAAGGAATTCATCCATCTCCTGAAAAGGCCAAAACATTCTGGAGCTGCCTGGGAGAGGTCCCGGGGAGCTACAGAGCATGACCGGCCTCCAACATACACAATGCTCAGTAGCATAGCTACCTTTGAAGAGTCTCGGGCTCCTGCCGGAGAATTCATCCATCTCCAGGGGAGGCCAAAACACTTGTGCAGATGCCTGGGAGGAGTCCCGGGGAGCTACCAGGCATGCACCTGAGTCCTACATGAAGAAAACTTTTCAGGTAACTACCGAGGAGGAGTCTGTGGCTGCTATCCAGAAAATTCAGCCATCTCCAGGGAAGGAAAAAACACTCCCAGGCTGCCTCAGAGGAGTCCCAGCAAAGTACTGAGCATGGACTTGCCTCCAACATTGATATAACTCCTCGAGTGGATTCCCTGGAGGACTCTGGGGCTGCTCCCTGTGAAACTCCCCGGTCTGCAGGGGAGGCCAAAACATTCCGGAGCTGCCTGAGAGGAGTCCAAAGGAGCTGCGGGGCATGGACCTTCCCCCAGCACACACAATGTTCTCTGGGTAGCTACTTGCAGAAGAGTCTGGGGCTGCTACCTGGGAATTCAGCTTTCTCCAGCACAGGCCAACACAATCCTGGAGATACCTGGGTAGAGTCACAGGGAGCTACCAGACACGGACCTGCCTTCAACAGGAACAAGACTATTCAACAAAATACCTAGGAGGGTTACTGGGCTACTACCCAAGACTTCAGCCACCTCCAGAGAAAGTGAACACACTCTTGGTGATGCCTAGGAGGAATCCTGGGGAGCTGCCAGGCATGGACCTGCCTCCAACATGGACAAACAATTAAATTAGCAGCCTAGGAGGAGTTTGGGGCTACTACCCATGACTTCAGCTGTCTCCAGATGAAGCCAAAACACTCTTGGAGATGCCCGAGAGGAGTTCCAGAGAGCTATCGGCCATTGACCTGCCTTCAATATGAAGAAAGCTCTTGGAGTACGTAACTAGGAGGACTCTGGGGCTCCTACCCGAGACTTCAGCTCTATCCAGGGAAGGCCAGAAAACTCCAAAGCTGCCTGGGAGGACTCCCAGAAAGCTACAGGGCATGGACCATCCCCCAACAGTGAAAACACTCCTTGAGTGGATTCCTTGGAGGAGTCAGGGGCTGCTACCTGTGAAATTCAGCTCTCTCCAGGGAAGACCAAAACATTCTGCAGCTGCCTGGGAGGAGTCCCAGGGAGCTACCGGGCTTGCACCTGCCTCCAACATGGACAAAACGCTTCGGGTAGCTACCGTGCAGGAGTCTGGGGCCGCTGCCTGGGACTTCAGCTTTCCCCAGAGGAGGCCAAGACAATCCTGAACGTGCCTGGGAGAATTCCCACCCAGCTACTGAGCACAGACCTTCCCCCAACATACACAATGCTCTTTGCATAGCTACCTTCAAAGAGCCTGGGGCTGCTGCAGGGAATTCACCTGTCTCCAGATGAAGCCAAAACACTGGACATTGGAGATGCCTGGAAGGGGTCTCGGGGACCTTCTGGGAATAAACCTGCCTCACACATGAAGAAAACTCTTCAGGGAACTACCTAGGACGAGGCTGCGGCTGTTACCAAGGACTTCAGCTGTCTCCAGGCAAAGTCCAAACACTCCAAAGCTGCCTGGGAGGAGTCTCAGAGAGCTACAGGGCATGGAGCTGCCTCCAACAGAGGCAAAACTCTTTGCGTAGCTTCCGTGGGGGAGTCTGAGGCTGCTACCTTCAGAATTCTGCCATCTCCAGGGGAGGCCAAAACATTGTAGAGCTGCTTGGCAGTCCCTGGGAAGCTACCAGGCATGGACCTGCCTTCAAGTTCAAGAAAACTCCTCAACTAACAACCTTGTAGCGTCTGGGTCTGCTACCTGCAAAATTCAGCTGTCCCCAGGGAGGCCAACACAGTCCTAGAGATGACTGGGAAAATTCCCAGGGAGCTACCAGGCATGGACCTGCCCCCCACATGAACAAAACCTTTCAGGTAACCAGCTAGGCGTCATATGTGTCTTCTATCCAGGACTTCAGCTGGCTCCAGGGAAAGGCAAAACACTCCCATGCTGCCTTGGAGGACTCCCAGAGGTCTACCGAGCATGGACCTGCCTCCAGCATACACAAAACGCCTTGGGTAGCTACCTTGGAAAAGTCTGGGACGGCTACCTGCTAAATTCAGCTGTCTCCAGGGGAGGCCAAAACATTCTGGAGATTCCTCCGAGGATTCCTGAGGAGCTATCGGGCATGGCCTGCCTCCAAGACAAAGAAAACTCTGCAACTAACTAACCAGGAAAGTTGTGGTGCAGCTACCTGGGGCTTTAGCTGTCTGTAAAGAAAATGAAAACACTCCGTTAGATGTACGGGAAAAGTCCTGAAGTAAAAACAGGAATGGACCTGTCCCCAAGATGCACAATGCTCTTTGGGTAGCTACCTTAGAAGATTCTGGGGCTGCTACCTGGGAATTCACTTGTCTCCAGAGGAAACCAAAAGACTCCGGGAAATCCCTGGGAGGAGTTCCAGAGTGCCTCCGACATGCACCAAACTCTTCAGCTATCTCCCCTGGTGCAGGCTGGGGCTGCTACCCAGGACTTCAGCTCCCTCCACAGCAGGACAAAACACTGGGGCAGATGCCTGGGAGGAGTCCTGGGGAGCTCCAGGGCATGGACCTGCTTCCCATTCCTATCAGCAATCAATGGCAGAGCATCAATCAATAGGATGGCAGCAGTCAGTAAAAGCAGCAAGCAATCATATAGCAACAACCAATCCTTTAGGAATAAGCAACAGAACAGCAACAACCAGGTTATTAAAAAGTTGTCATTAGGCAGGGAATTTATTCTCCAAATAGCAGCAGATATACTGATGATGGATTACTTATATGGAGATATGTGCATAAAGTGAATTAGACAGATTCCAGAAAGGGCCAAAGCATCATCCCAGAGGGGAGGACAAAGCGATCCCACAGGTGACCCAGCCATCCCCGAGGTGGGTGGATAAACCTAACTGACTCCAAAAGGGGAAACAATAATGTGATAGACAGAGTCTCACTTCCGAGATGATCTGGAGGTGCCTGGATTCTCAGTCCCCAGCTGTGCTGCAAAGCGGCCAGCTGCACGTTTCAGGGATGCTTCTGATCGCCAGGCTCACAGCTCCCGGGCTCGCAGGAACGTTCTTCTGCTCGGGCATTTCCCTTTCTAAGCAGTCACCTTTATGGCTGCTCACACCTGCCCGCTCCTGCCCTATCAGCTCCTCAGGCACCAGTGACCTCACAAGCACCTGCTCAAGCCAGGGGCCTGCTCCTGCCCTATCAGCTCCTCAGACACCAGTGACATCACAAGCACCTGCACAGCAGAAGCGTCCTCACTGCCAACACCCTGAATTGGCAACAATTCAGGCACAGCAGATGATGGGTCAGGTCATTTGTTTTAGTGTTCTCATAAAACCTGGGGCATGTGTTTTAGCTATTCCTCAACTCTTTTTCTCTTTTCTTCACATTCCTCCCCAAAAAGAGAAGAAAAAGCCAAGGAGTAACAGCATCCGGACGTTTTGAATGCTCTGCTAATACATGAGGTTTCCAACAAGCGTGCCAGGGGAATAGGCGCAGCCAGCTGGAAGGTGCAAGGCACACACCAGCAGTGTGCAACGAGGCATGGCCAGTGCCCATCGGCACCCTTGTTCTGACAGACGGCCATCGCTGCAGACAAGTCTGCTCAGTCAGAGCAAAAAATGACGGGCTGGGTCCTAAAAATGCCACTTTGGAGGCTGAAACTGAGGCTTTGGAAAGTAAAAATGTGTCTTTGGACTCCAAAAAGGAGACTTCTCAAACTAAAACTGAGCCTCTGGACCACAGAAATGAGGCTTTCTGCCCTAAAAATGAGGCTTTCTGCCCTAAAACTCATAGAAGCATAGAATGCTTTGGGATGGAAGGGACCTTTAAAGGTCTTCTAGTCCATCCCCCCTGCAATGGGCAGGGACATCTTCAACTAGATGAGGTTGCTCAGAGCCCCATCCAGCCTGGCCTTGAATGTTTCCAAGGCTGGGGCATCTGGGCAACCTGTTCCACTGTTTCACCACCCTCATCGTGAAAAATTTGTTTCTGGTGTTTAGTCTAAATCTACCCTCCTTTAGTTTAAAACCATTCCCCCTTGTCCTCTCGCAGCAGACCTTTCTAAAAAGACCATCCCCATCTTACTTGCAGGCCCCCCCTTAAGTATTGAAAGGCTGCTATAAGGTCTCCCCACAGCCTTCTCTTTGTCAGGCTGAACGACCCCAGCTCTTTCAGCCTTTCCTCATAGCAGAGGTGTTCCACTCTCTAATCAGTTTTGGGGCCTCCTCTGGACCCGCTCCAACAGGTCCATGTCCTTCCTGAGCTGAGAACTCCAGAGCTGGACGCAGTAAAAAATGAGGCTTTAGACCCTCAAAATTAAACTGTGAGCCCTGAAGAAAGGCTATGGGTAAGAAAAGAGAGGTTTGGACCCTACCAAGGAGGATTTGGGCCCTCAAAATGAGGCTTTGGGGACCACAAGGGGCTCAAAGCGTTAGAGTAAATGGGCTTACATCAGGCTGGTGGACAGTCACCAGTGGGGTTCCCCAGGGCTCCATTTTAGGGCCAGTGCTCTTTCATGTTTTTAGGAATGATCCAGACACAGGAGTTGAAGGTACATGAAGTCAATTTGCTGACGATCCTAAAGTAGGAGGAGCTGTGGTCTCCCTCGAGGCTAGAGAGGCCTTCCAGAGAGATCTGGATAGACTCGAGAGCTGGGCCATCACCAACCGTACAAAGTTTATCAAGAACAAGTGCTGGATTCTCCCCTGGGACGGGGTAATCCTGGTTATCCACACAAACGGGGGAACAAGAAGCTGGAGAGCAGCCCTGCCGAAAGAGATCTAGGGGTTTGGGTTGATGGCAAGTTGAACAGGAGTCAACAGCGTGCCCTGGCAGCCAGAGGGGCCAACCATGTCCTGGGGTGCATCAAGCACAGCACCACTAGCCGGTCGAGGGAGGCGACTGTCCCACTCTACACTGCCCTGGTACAGCACCACCTCGAGCGCTGGGTGCAGTTTTGGGCGCCTCAGTATAAGAAGGACATCAAACTAGGAGTGTGTCCAGAGGAGGGCAACCAAGATGGTGAAGGGTCTCGGGGGCAAGACTTACGAGGAGCGCCTGAGGTCCCTTGGTGTGTTCAGCTTGGAGAAGAGAAGGCTGAGGGGTGACCTCATTGCAGTCTACAGCTTCCTCAGGGGGGGGCAGCGGAGGGGGAGGTGCTGATCTCCTCTCTCTGGTGACCAGTGACAGGACACGAGGCAACGGAATGAAGCTGCGTCAGGGGAAGTTCAGATTGGACGTTAGGAAAAGGTTCTTCACTGAGAGGGTGCTCGGTCCCTGCAACAGGCTCCCCAGGGAAGCGCTCACGGCACCAAGCCTGTCAGAGTTCAAGGAGCGTCTGGCCGACGCTCTTAGTCATATGGTTCAGTGTTAGGTAGTCCGGTGAGGAGCAGGGAGTTGGACTCGATGATCCTCAGGGCTCCCTTCCAACCTGACATATTCTGTGGTGCTGTCATTCTAAGGCAGCGGCCTGCTCCTGGTCTGAAACCTCCGCAAGCCCCTGTGGAAGCCACCTGCATGCTCCTGCCCTAATGCCTAGAGAAACACCCCTTACCTCACAAGGGCCTTCGCAGGCCAGGTGAATTCTCCTGCCCTATCAGCTCCTTGGCCACCAGTGACAACATAAGCAGCAGCACAAACCAGGTGCCTACTTGTTCAGCCACCCCTGACATCACAAGCACCTGCACCAGCCAGCTGTCTGTTCATACCTAATCAGCTACTTAGCCACCAGTGACATCACAAGCAGCTGCACAAGCCACGTGCCAGTTCCTAACCTATCACCTACTCAAGCACATATGACATCACAAGCACCTGCACAAACCAGCTGCATGCTCCTGCCCTACCAACTACTCGGCCACCAGTGACCACAGAAGCTGCTGCCCTGGGCAGGGACCTGCTCCTGAACTAGCATCTACTTGCCATCATGGGACACCACGAGCACCTGCTCAAGCCAGGGGCCAGCTCCTGCCCTATCACTTAATCACGCACCGATGACCTCACAAGCAGCTGCACAACCCCGCGGCTTGCCCTCGGCCTCACACCCCCTCCCCCACCTAGGACAACACATGCACCAGCACAAGCCAGGGGCCTGTTCCTAACCTCTCACCTACGCAAGCACTTATGACATCACAAGCACCTGTGGAAGCCAGGTGCATAGGCCTGGCCTGTCAGCTACTTAGCCCTCAGTGACATCAGAGGCAGCTGTACAAGGCAGGTGCCTGCTTCTGCCCTATCACCTGCTCAGCCACCTATGACATCACATGCACCTGCAGAAGCCAGGAGGTTCCTCCTGCCCTAGTAGCTACACCCGCCACTGACGGCACAGGCACCTGCACAAGCCAGCTGCCTCCTCCTGCCCTATCCCATAGGCAGGGAACCATGACAACACAAGCACCGTTACAAACCAGGCGTCCCTTCCTTCCCAGTCCCATACTCAGACAACAGCTACCTCACAAGCACCTGCACCAGCCAGGGGCCTGCTCCTGCCCCATCCCCTACTCAGGCACCTCGCACACCATAAGCACTTGCACACAGGAGGGGCCTGCTCCAGCCCTAGCCCCTACTCACGTACATGGGGCATCCCAAACACCTGCACAGCCCAGCGCCATGCTCCTGCCCCAACAGCTACAGAGCTGCCAGGGACAGCGCAGGCCCTGCCCCTGCCCTATCACCTCTTCAGGCACAGGAGAGATCGCAAGCACGTGAACAAGCCAGGGGATTCCTTCTGCTCCATCACCTACTTATCCACCTGGGAAATCACAGAATCACAGAATGTCCTGACTTAGAAGGGACCCACAAGGATCATCGACTCCCACTCCTGTCCCTGCACAGGACGACCCCAAAACTCACACCCTATCTCTGAGGGCGTTGTCCAAACGCTTCTTGAATATTGTCAGGCTTGGCGACGTGACTGCCTCCAGGGTCAGCCTGTCCCACTGCTCCACCCCCCTCTGCGTGAAGAACCTTTTCCTAACATCCAACCTAAACCTCCCCTGGATATCTTCCTGCCGTTCCCTCGCGTTCTGTCATTGGTCGTCAGGGAGAAGAGATCAGCGCCTGCCCCTCCTCTTCCCCTTGTGAGGAAGCTGTAGGCCGCGATGAGCTCTCCCCTCAAATCACAAGCATCTGCTCAAGCCAGGGGCCTGTTCACAACTTATCACGTACTCTGGTGTTTATGACCTCACAAGCATCTGCTCAAGCCAGGGGCCTGCTCCTGCCCTATCAGCTCCTCAGCCACCAGTGACATCACAAGCACCTCCACAGCAGAAGCGTCCTCACTGCCAACACCCCGACTTTTTCCCCTCCATCTCCATCTCTGTCTCCCATCTCCCCCTGCTCTCCCCTCTCCCAGGCACCTTCCTCACCCACTCCACCACCTCCCACTGCCTCTGGCTGCCTCTGGGTTCGGGGGGCAGATGTTACCTCGCAAGCATTGTCCCAGACGGGTCACCTGCATCTCCTTCTCATCTCCTTCTGCTCTCATCATCACTGCACCAGTTGTTTGATGCGCTTTTGGACATCATGGGCCCTTCCGTCCTGCCTCCCTCCTGCTGTTAAATGCTGTTCCTGTCCCTGGGAAGAGTGCAAAAGAAACCCTCAGCACCTGCAATGTTCCTTCCAAAGCTGTGACCAGGCACGCTTACAGCCCTGGGCAGGTTTTTATCCATTGGCCTGGTGTGGCTCGGGGAAGAGGTGGGAGCGCTGCCGGTGGGCGAACAGCCCTTCACCAGCAGCGCACGGGGAAGCCCAGCGGCTGCCAGCTGCGGGACGTGCCCAGGCCGTGGCAGCTGTGTGGCCCCGAGGGGACACGTCCCCGTCTGGCCCTGTGTCACAAAGGGGCAGTGATGCGGCACCCATCCGGTGGTTGTGAGCTCACCTGGTCAGGCCTTGGGATCCTGAAAAGCGGGCCAGCAAAAGCCACTTGGGCTGAGCTGGCCTTCGGGATAACTTGGCTCCTCCCTTTGCTACTTGCTTGCCTACTTTTTTCTGACCATTTATCGTTTACTGCCCACTTCTCCTCAACTTCCATCCTCTTTCAAAGGTAATTATGATTTGACTTTCAGGACAGATCATAGAGTAGGTAAATAGGGGATAAAAGTATAGGCTGCTCTATACCTTCTGAGCCGTAGGCTGACCTGTTACACCTTTACAGGCTGGCCAGGGCTACGGCTAGAGTTCCTAGTTGCTAACTCTTCTTTCTTTACCATATCCTAGCATAGGTTAAGTAGCGGGGTGGCAGTGTAGTCTGAGGCATTGAGCTCAGCCTAGAATGACAAGAAGCCCACCCTGAATGATGTGGTAGCAAGGGAGACAGAAAAGGCAAAGGCAGCCGTTAAAGTAGCGGCTGAAAGCCGGTCCCACCTGGGTACAAGGTGGGAAAGTGTGGGCTGGAGAGCCAGAGGGCTCTGCTGCTAACGCCAGCAGCAGGTAAGCAGCAGGTCCTCTTCAGAGAAGGTGACACGCAATGCAGCCTTTCAAAAGGGCCTTGGCAATTGCTGTCAACTGGAGTCTGGTGACAGGGACAGCAGGGCCATCAGCCTGCAGCTCTGCAGCAGTTACAAGCACCACTGAAACACTTTTGAAGACGGATGCTGTTCTGTGGGTTACATTTGGGGTTCTTTGAACCATTTTGTTCAGCTACAATTATTTCTTTGTGATCAGGTGACGGGATTGGCGCTGATCTTCTCTTTCTCGAGCGTGTCCTGACATCCTTTGTCACCCAAAGCTTTCCCCTCTGTTCCTGAGAGAAGCCATGGCCACAATGGGGAACGACTCTGGTGAGTAACGCCTTCACCAGCAGGCTTGGACTTTGTGAATCCCCAAAGGCAACGGACGTGGCTGGTGCTCCATCCCTGAATGCTGATGCGCTGACAACCTAGAGGGAATTCAGGGCGTTTCCTGGTAGCAGCCAGACTCACCCAGGTGTTTGCGATTAGACGCAGGAAGAACGCGTGTTGTCACTCCTCTGCCACTATGTACAAGACTTGGAAAGATGACATTGCTCCTAGAAAGATCTGACATCAGTAGGGTTACCTTCTGGGCTAGGGACTTGCTTCTTTTCATCAAGTTACAATCAGGAAAAGGGAAGACTTAACCTGATAAGCCCGCTCAAGAGTCTAGAGGGAAAGGAAGGCAGCCCAAGGCACAGAAATCAGAGTGTGGGTTTGTTGGACTTTCAGCAAAGTAAGCAGGGGAGCAGACTCTTTTCCAAAACCGTTTCTTAACCAGGAAATGCCAATGGCAGTGTTAGGCTTCCCCCGATGTTTCTCTGTTGAGGTTAGAGCTAGTTTACCGGGGTGCTCCTCTACAGGAGTCGACTTTCAAAATAGGCTCTCATACAACAGCATCGTTTCATCTCTTTTCAAACGTCATTTCCCTGCAGTCCTTGCCGAGGGAATGGCTCTGCCACAACGCATCCTCTTTCCCCTGGAGAAGATTTGCATGGACTGGCAGCAAAGACAGAGAGCTGGAGCAGGACTCCACAACCTGGGCAATACCTGCTACCTCAACTCCGTCCTGCAGTGCCTGACGTACACACCCCCTCTGGCCAACTACCTGCTCTCGCGTGAGCACAGCCGGTCCTGTGAGTACTTTCATCAACATCTCCCTGTACATCTGTTGGGCACTTCCTAAGGATTCCCAACATCTGGAATCTGATTGAGGAGAAAAGCAGCCCTTCTTTGTCGGCCCCCTGAGTGGTGTTCTTTGAACACTCAAGCCTAGAAGGCTCTTGTCCTGTCTAGGTGTGTTCATCTTCAGAAAGGCACCACTTTCAGGCCCCGGATCTCGGTCCCTGTTCCTGCCAGTTCAACTCTCTCTGCTTATTGCACAGAAAACTGCTGTCACTTAAGCATCCCCCTGAAGAAAGCTTTCTATGCACTAAAATGGCCCGGGCTTCTTGGGACATTGGCACCTTGGGAGAAGGGGACTGGAGACTGTTATCTTCTAATTTCAAGATCTCCATTAAGGTTCCCATTGCTACGGATATTTTGCTAACCTGAGAAGCTTCCCTCCCTCCTTCCCTCCCTCTTCAGGTCGCCAGCAAGGCTTCTGCATGATGTGCATAATGGAAGCGCACGTTAACGGGGTCCTGCATTCTTCAGCCAGGGCCATCCAGCCTAGGGCTGTCCTCAGTGTCCTCACACGTAAGGCATTTCAGCTGCTTTTACATGCTTTCTTCCCTTCTTGTAGGAGACAGCTACTAACTACCTCTTTCTTAGGAATAGGAGAACATTTGCAGCTTGGCAGGCAGGAAGACGCCCACGAGTTCTTACGCTACACTGTCGATGCCATGCAGAGAGCTTGTCCGAGTGGAAGCAGCGAGTAAGCACAAGCAAATTACCTCTTCCATGCTCCTGAGCTCTTTGGACTCTTTGGTGTACTCCCATCAAGGAAACCCGATGCCCAGGGTTTTCAGACAAAGCAAAACTCTTGGAGGAGATAACTCTCTGCCTTACCATTTCTTCCCAGCTTCGACATCTCTTCTCAAGCAACTACCATCATCCATCAAATATTTGGGGGCTTTCTAAGATCGAGAGGTACTTTTTACAAATATTACTGCCCTTAGATGTGTCTGTGGCTCTTTCTCTGGTCGTGGTAAACAGCTTCTAGTACGCAGCAGTTGTGTCCAGTGTCTCCAAAGCAGTACGTGTTGGGCATTGAAATGGGCACAGTTAGCCTCCTTCCCAACCTGAGAAGCTTTTCTCTTTGCCTTCCAGTAACGTGCTTGAGCTGCAAAGCCGTTTCCGACACCTACGAGGCATTCCTTGATATTGCTTTGGATATCCAGGTAAGATGTTTGGAAATTGTGGTGCAAAAGGTTTCAAGGCCCCTGCAGGGGGCCGAGGTTATCTCCAGTTAACTCCCTTGACTTAAAACTGTGGGCTGTTGCCACACCAGAGCTTGGTGGTGGATGGGAAGGGAACTGGGCTTCTGGGCTCCTTCTCTGGAAGCCCTCTAAATGGTCTGCCTGCGCTGGGTGCTGGCTGTCAGATGGGCGTCAGCTGGGCAAAGAGTAAGGATGGTATCTGCAGCCACGATGACACTGTCATGCCACCCTGCTTTGGACTCCCTCAATACGCGTCTGATTGCTGGACGGATGGGGTCGATTGCTTTTGCTACTTTCGACCGCGCGTACCACAGGCAACTCTGGTACCGCCCAGGGGTAGCTGCTTATTGGGATAACGCTGGTCCCACACGGGCAGCTATTTCTTGGGATTCTGAGTTTCCAGGAGCTTAGTGCTCTCCTTTCTTTCTCATCCAGGCAGCCTCAACTCTCACTGCAGCTCTGGAAGTCTTTGTCAAACCTGAGCAGCTGGATGGCGAAAATGGCTATAAATGTAGCAAGTAAGATTGTTACTAATGACACCTTCCTAGCAGATACTGGGTTAGGGTATTGCATGTCTGGGAGCACCAGTTATGTTCTGACTTAATTGAGAAACCCACTCATGAGACAGCTTGGGGTTTTTTCCTTTTTTTTTCTTCCCCATACAACTAATCCACCTGAATCATCCAGAACTTGGAAAATAATGCATTCATTTCTAAGATGGGTAATTTTTTCTATCCTGCCTGAATATTTGGAAAGCTTTCATGAGAATTTTATTGCTGGCATCGTCTGCCCTGGAGGTGCTCAACCCTCCTAGCTAGGAAGTTGCCCACTGAACTACCCCTAGGGCCAGAAGGGAAAAGACAGGTCCCATGTGCAGTGGGGAGCCAAAGCAAGGAGGAGCTCTGGGCAGGGATTTGGCACCAGCAGCTTCCTCAAGAAGCCAAACACCCGTTTAATTGCCAAGGTTTTTTGGATGCTTGTGTCTCTGGCCAGGAGACCTCAGTCCTTGGAGCAGCAGCAGCCCCTGCCGGCTCTCTGAACAGTGTCATGCCTAGGTCTGCTCTTGTAAAGACTGCAGACTGCTGCTCTCCAAAGTGAGCCACCCCAGACCAAAGCTACCTTCGGTGAGAGCGTGTGGGCTTCAGGGGTCTGAAATGCAAACCTGTGCGCACTATAGCTGGGCAAAACAAGCCTTAACTCAGCCCTACACGGGTGGGGGGCAGAGTGGGGAGAAGATGGGTTGCAACAGTTGGGTCTGTGCTTGTTTCAAGGTGTGAACAGCTGGCCACTGCATCCAAGAGGCTCACAATACATCGCTCCTCCAATGTCCTGACAGTCTGCTTGAAGAGATTTGATGCTTTCTCTGGCAGAAAGATTAGCAAGGTATGTACACAAGGGCACTGCAACTTTGTCTGCTTGGAAGGAGACCTTTCCCAAAGGAGAACCCTTTTTTGGAAGTTGTTCATGTCTGCACACGACGACTATCGAGTGCGGCCCTCTAAGAAAAATCAAGGCAAATGCCTTGCTCTGTCCCTTGTGGTAAGAGGAAAGTGCCAGTGTGAAGAGAAGCCCTCTCCTGTGCTTGTCAAGAGCTGCTTTGGCCAACAACAGTTTTCTGCCACTGCAGTGATGACATGGCAACACCTGGTTTTGATGAACTGAGAAGATCTGTTTCTATGCCTCTAGCCTGGGTTTGCTGGCAAAGTTTTCTCAGGCTGCTTCCTAAAGACTCTCAGGATAATTTAGGGGTCTTCTTGGTCTCTCTTTAGGTTGTGCAGTATCCGGAAACTCTGGACCTTGCCACGTACATGTCTCAAGCCCCTGGAGAACCAGTCCTCTATTCCTTGTATGCCGTCCTGGTACATGAAGGCTCCGGCTGCCAGGCAGGACACTATTACTGCTTCGTGAAGGTAGGAGACAACTCTGTGATTTGCACTGGTGTATGGTGTCCGTGTCCTTCAGTGGTGTTCTGCCTGTGGCTTTGCTTTAAAACCCCTACAGGTCATCTAAAGATAGTGCTGCCTTTCTTTGCAGGCCAGCGATGGACACTGGTACAAGATGAACGATGCCTCTGTGGATCGTTGTGACATCAAGACGGTTCTCTGCCAGCGTGCATATTTACTCTTCTATGCCAGGTAATAACAAGTGTGCGACAGTGCTCAGGATACACTGCTTCTCCTGTCACTGCTCTGGGTGGTGGTGTTCTCCTCTGGTGGGTTTTGCTTCCTGCTCTAGGAGAGAATGCCTGTTTGTCCCGTTGAGTTCTGTCTCTTCTGCAGTTCCCCACCTCCTGCCTTCTCCCTCCTTGTCTGGCACTAAACTGTTGCGCTTGTGTAACTTCCTAGCTGTCTGCTCCCTGAGACTGGCTAGTGCAAAAAGAGGCCAAATGGAGGTCCAGGAGGGTTTAGGATGAGTTACTGCTCTGAGAGGGACAGACATGGCTGGAAGACCACGATCTCATTTCCAGCTCCTAGCCCTGCTTCAGTCTTCTGCCTGTCGTATCAAGTGCTGCCAGAAAGTGACAGGATGAGACTGAAGCCATCAGGAGGCTGCAAGAACAACCCTAGACTAAGATCACTGTTGCTTCTCCAGGCACCACGATTTGACCCCTGGAGCAGGTGCTGAATGCCAAGAGACAAAGGGCATTTCCATGACAAAGCTGGATCAAGGGCTGAAGAGGGCATTTTCTGGAGGCACCCTGGCACTGAGAAATCAAGAAGGCGGAGAAAACAGGCCCAGGATCCAAGGGAAGAGACAAACACGGGACTCTGCAGGAACTCCCCATCAGCGCCGCGGCAGGAAGAGAGCACGCTCTGACACCGAGGAGGAGGAGGAGAAGCTGAACAGAAGCCAGCCAGACTGCCCGCCTCCGAAGCGGAGGCGCATTGCCCTCGTGGAAACGCAGCAGCGCCCTCACTGTCAGCTGCCGCATGGCAGTGGGAACCTGTGCAGCTCTTCCCAACGGGAGAGGAACAGCCCTGATAACGGCAGAAGCTCAGGAGGGGAAGGTGTGCACGGCTTGAGCAGCCACAGAGCAGACTCGCATCCTGGTTCGCTGGGTGAGCGGCAGCTGGGCAAATCCTCACGTCAACAACGTCCGCTCCCACCAGTGCCAGTTCACCCAGAGTCTGCAGGCCCTTGCCAGGCAAATGAAGAACAACCATGCAGAAAGAGGAAACAGTCCTGTGAAGGGGGGGGTGAAAGTGACCCCGAAAGAAAGCGGCAAAAGACAGAAGCGAGCATCCTGGCGATCCAGAATTGACAAAGAAATGCAAGAAAGTGAAGAAGAAAAGGAAATCCAGAGAGAACTCTGGAGAGGAGGACTCAAAAGTAAGCAACATTTGCAGCATCACCAGCAAATGTTGCCTCACGCTTTGCCAGGCGTTTCAGGCGCGTGGCTTATGGAAAGAAGCGTTCAGGACTTGTGACGGATCTTGCCACCACAACCTGCAATTTACCATCAAAGGCCGCAGACAACCATTATCAAAAGAATGCTAACCATCAAACTTGACATTGACAAGCGAAACAATAAAATTGCCATCATAACCAAAGCCAGTCCAAAGTGGTGCTTCTCATTTCTGTAGAGTGTTTGACCATGCAAGAAAGAACAGAAGGGTTCGGGGGTTTTTGGAAATTTTTTAACTCAACACTTCTGTTATTGAAGCACCCTTGTGATCCAGAAGGGTGGAAGCTTTCTACAGCTGCTGAGCATATGAAATTAGCAGGTAGAGATCTCAGGGAAAAAAATGCCTGGGAACAGAGCATCTCCAGTGCTGCTCCATCAGAGGCTCAGGTCGCCTGCGTATGATTCACGTTGTCTTCTCCCAAGTGCAGCATCCCGTGCAAGAGAGACAAGGAAACCAAGGCATTACAAGCATTGCCACTGACGGTCCCCATCAACAGGGTCATCTTGTTGAAAAGCTGGTTTCCTGGCAAACTTGGCCAGTGGACTTTGAGTAAAAAAGACCACACTTCCCCTTGAAGATGCTTCTGCGGTGTCCCACAACAGCTGCAGTTCATACGCCTTCTGGCCCATTTCTGAGCCTCTCACAAGGCGTCCTAGATAGGAAATCAGTTTCTGAGGCAGAACCGAGGCAGAAACATGTAGGCACTTCTCCTCACAGAAAGCATAAAACACTCAGCTCCCAAGCCTACCGCAAGACTCACTGCAAAAGGAGAGAAGGTGCTTCTCCATCGGCATCCTCTTTTATCTCCAGAAGCCAGCGCTTGGGAATACTGTGCCCTCTAGACATCAAATCCAGCGAGAGAGGCGTTGGGAATGGGGATGGGAGCAGGAACAGGGTTGAGGTGAGCAGCCAAGCGCAGGGATCTTTCTTGGCAGCAGTCCTGCTCTGGTGACCTGTGTAAAAGTCAGTTCTTTGCCGGCCTAGGAGAGAGGCAAGGAGACTTCAGCAGAGAATTACCAAGGGGATTGATTCTCTTTATTTAGCCATGCATATTGCACCTCCATAAAACAGTTCTCCATGCCTGCCCTAGCATCTTCTCTAGGCACGTAGCACATCAAAAACCATCTTCACAAATCACAGACAGACTCCTGCCCTATCAGCTACTCAGCCACCAGTAACATCACAAGCACCTGAAAAAGCAACAGGCCAGTTCCTGCCACGAATGACATCACCGACACCTAAGCAGGCCATGCCTCTTTTCCTATCTATCTGCTACTCAGTCGCAAGTGCTATCACCAGCGTCCGCACAAGTAATTGAAAAACTCCTGCCCTGTCAGCTCCTCAGCAGCAGGTGACACCACAAGTACCTGCAGCAGAAGCCAGCTTCCTGCTCCTTCCCCATCAGCTGCTCAGCCACCAGGGTCTTCACAAGGACCTGCACAGCAGGAGCATCCTCAGTTTCCACATGCCATCTTTTTCACCTCCATCTCTAGCTTGTCTCCTGTCTCTCTGGCCTCTTCTCTCTGCCAGGCACTTTGCTCCGTCACTCCAGGACCTCCCAATGCCTTTTACTGTTATTCTGCTTCTGGGGCAGATGTTACCTTGAAAGCCACGGGACCTGCACCTATTTCTCTTCCCCCTCTGCTTTGGGCTCTGGCTCTTTGATGCATTTTTTCACCTCATGGGCCCTTGTGCCCTGGCTCCCTCCCGCTGTTAAACCCTGTTCCTGCAAGAGAAGTGACCATCAGTCGTGTCCCCTCTCTGCCATCTTACCTGCATCTCTCTGACCTGGACAGCTGCTGGGAGCTGTCACCATCAGCCCCGGCTCTGCTTGCAGGCTTCTCCTGGCACAGGGGCAGCTCTGGCTGTGCTTGGTGCGTGCCGTGCTTCCGGAGGGAGAACAGCAACCCTCACAGTTACTCCTGGGCAGTGTCCTGCTGGGAAGAGCTCATTTGAAGGCAGCTCTCCCAGGCTGGCAGCAAGGCAGCTTGGCAGCAAGCCCCAAGGCTGGTCCAGGGGTGCTCCCTGTCCCCCAGCTCAACCACAGCTCCCACATCTGGCTCTCTTGCTGCCAAAAGGGATTTGCTTGCATTTTCCTTTTCTTCCAGTTCGTGCGCAGGTACTGTGAAAAAAGGCAGGCAGCAGAAGTACACGCTAGCCTAAATCCCTTTTAACTGGTAGCAATAAAGGTGCTCTCAGATTGGAGCATGAGAAGGACACCGTGTTACAACTCTTCGGTCCTTATATGCAGTCTTAAGACTATTCATGTACTCCTTTTTACAATTTGCTCAACCTATTGTCTTTGGCCACGATATCGTCTGTTACCATTCACTTTTGAGTATTTGTACAGGTGAACCCGCTGTGCAAGTGCGCTTAAGGCATATTTATGAGCTGAGTTTACACAATTTTGTTGCAACTTTGCTTGTTTTCAGCCAGTTTGGTCTGGTTTCTTCTAGCAGCAAACCCACTTGCATAGGAGATGTCAAGCTCGGTCAAGTTCTCTTGTGCGCATCTTGGAAGCCATCTTCACACTGTAGCTTTTTCTTGCGGAGCACTTTCCAGCAGGATTTTGGAAAGCCTTTTCCCATCTGGGAGCTCCAGGTCAAGGGCACAGGGCAGAAACAGCCCCCTCCCCTGAGGGCCCCAGCCCCCAACTGGCCTCTGCCCCCAAACTACTAAACCTGCCAAACTGCCTCTCCCTCTAACTGAATTATCTTCAGTTTGGAGAAAAGAAACTGTATGCTTCCAGATTCAGTCGTCTGACTAAGACTGTTAGAGGGTGATTGGGGCTTCAGCTCCAGAGCAAAAGAATTTCCAGTACAGAATCTCAGCCATTGCCTTCGTGATCATCTTGTCAGTGACCCACAAATGCTGCCTTGCAAAAAATGGAATGGCTAATAAAAGGTATCCTCTCCTCCTCCCAAATCTGTGTTTATCTATCTCCTACCCTCAGGCTACCACAGTAATTATCATACTATTCTTCTCTGATTACCACTGACCTGAAAACCCTCCAAAGCATGGATGAGAACCATCACTAACCACGCACCCACCTCTTAGTCCTCTTGCAGTGAGGCCTCTGTGACCGAGCACTTCTGCATGGATATCTCTGTCTGACAGGAGATGGTCGGCCTGAAAAAAACAATGAAAATCCTATGTTCTCTTGGCTCTAGTGAAAGCAAAGAATTTATGATACTGATAAAAACAAGTTCCAAGAGAAAGCAGGATCGTGGAAGAGGAGGAAAACGTGATCCGTCTCACCCACTTTTAATCTCAGCGGAAGTTTCAAGGGTGCTTTTTTTGAAATCCCTATACAACACAAGTGAAGAAGCCCACACCCGCTTTTTCAGGAGAACTGAAAGACACAAGAGTAAGACTATCAAGTCTCTGTAATTACTCTTCTTTCCAGCATACATGGCTCATTTTTTACACATCCCAGTGGAGAGCTTTCACTTAAAATCATTAAGCTCTGATATGGAAAAGCAAATCGTCCTCTGTAAATTTTTGAAAAGAACAGTAGACTGTTCATATGAAGTGTAAATGCCACGTTTCCACTGTCAAAGGTTGTAACACTTTTGGGTATCTTTGCCATCTTCATCTTCTTTGCCAAGGCTTTCCTCCGATAACACTATAACTACCGCACCTCAACGTAACATGGAACTGTTCCAATACTCTTGCAGATTCTGTGAAATCCAAAATGCCCTACATGGATGCCTGCAGGTTTTGCTATTACCATCGTGCTTAAGACACAGTCGATCCTACCAAACCGACAACCTGCAAAACCTGAAGACCACTTTATGCAAGACAAATTCCAGAATTTACAATCAGCAGAGAGGAGCATACGTATCTGTCTTGTTCTGTCCTTGCCAAAACTGCTGGCTGACCTGTCATCAGCCTCGGTGGCTGACAGCAGGCAAGACTCTCTCATCTGCCTTAGCTCGGGTGCAGCTCCTGGGAAAACAGCTATTTCAGAAGGGCAGGTCTTGGTGTGTTGGCAAAGTGCTTCAAGGAATTGTTTCTAATACTCCGGAATGGTAAGACTAAGCATGGTAATCTCACTCCAAGTCCTAGCTCTGCCACAGATTACAGGAGCAATAACAGGCAAGTCACCGGTTTGAACTTCCCCACTGAGAAAACGCTGTCAAATGCATACAGTTTATGCTACCACCTTCGGTAGTTCTTTTCATGGAAGATGGTAAAAATGCAAAAAAAACAGAGTATCATAGCAGGTTCTCATAATCGTACCCCCTCACATTAATAGCTGGACACCAGGAAAGGCATGTACATTAAATCAATTTTATTCCTTTGAAAGCACTACCTTTTTTTTTTTTTCCCCCTTGTTTTTCTTTTCATGAGAAGGCTGGCACTGCTTTCTGAATTCAAGATGAATTACGTGGAGTTGGTCAGTTATTGCAGTATGTTCTGTATGATCATACTAGTTAAACTCAAACTCAGTAGGAAGATTAAGAACACTTCAAACACAGATGGACGCAGAGCTCCACGACTGTGGGGCTGTGCTAGGAGAGACAAGAAGAGCACAGAGCAGCAACAAGCCTTGTGGCTTTCTGGAAACAACAGACACTCAGCAGTAATGCCCACTTGATCAGCGACTGCCTCACCCTGCAGCGTCTTGTCCTCCTGGAGCCTTTTAAGGTCTCCAGCAGAGGGGCGAGGCTGTCAGGACCAAAGCTCTGCGCCCAGCTGTCAGGAACAGACAAAATCATCAGTGTACACAAAAACCTCAAGCAGTTTCGCATGGCCCCCACCCTTCCTCACTTCTCCTCAGCCACAGTGCAGTTCCCAAGGTCAAAGCTCCCAGTTGCTCCCTGACAGCCACAGTTTTGTCCAGAATCCCACCCCACACCCTTCCCAGCCTCACCTCATGGGGTTGCTGCTCAACCTTGCTGCTCCGAGGGGCTCTTTACAGGAGCTGTCTGCAGGTTTACGCCATGGGTACCTGAAAGAGTGAGCAGGGCCACATCTCTCCCTCTTTTACAGGATGTCCTCTTTTGCCTTCAGCGTGGCTGTGCCGGTGTCATGCTGTACAGCACGGCACCTTCAAACCCTTACTGCAAGCAAAGTATCACTCTGTCTAAAAGACCCGTTCTTCTCTTCCTGCCGTTTACATTTAACAATAGGAGGTATTTAAATCCCATATGGAAAGGATTATCATGCTCTTCTCCCTGGAAGAGGGCTAGCACTTCATTGTGCATTCCAAGATACCCATCTTATATTCTGCTTCCAAGAAGCTGTGATTTGGGCCAGTTTATGGCTTCGGGTAAAAAGACTAAAGCCAAGGAATTTCCCTAAAAGCTTTACCTTGAACTAGCACAGCTACGAGTCCTTAGATGTCACAGATGCCCAAATCACTCAAACCATTTTTTTTTTTTTAAACCACAGGTTACTTTTGATAATAATGACGGATGTGTAACCATTCCTCTGTCAAGAGAAGCAGATGGCACTTGTCCTTCTCCTGGTATTCTTGCAAGGAGTTTCTGTGTAACAGAAAGGTCTTCCTCGAGTATTATGAGCATCTTGAATTAGAAAGGAAGTCCTATGCTTTTGTGAATGCCTTCTGTTTCCTTTCTTGGAAGAGATGTTGCTGCACTACACCTGCGTGTCTCAACATTGGCTCTGCATTTCAGAAACCGAACCTGGAAAATCCTTAAGTAATGATGCACTGAACCCCAAATCCCACCCTGGGGAGAAAATAGAAAAGAAAAAAAAAGCATATACTTCTGGAAAAGTCAAAGTGAAATCACCTGCGTACCTGCAATGATATCCAGCATGAGCAGCTACTGAAAGGACCCAAAAGCTGTGACCCATAACGTCAGGGCTGCATTTAAAGACAAAGCCCCAGACAAACCCCCACCTCTAGCCAATAACCCAAACCCCTCTCCAACTCCAAGTCCCTGGCAGCCAGGCCTTATTCTCCTTCATGAACTGGTAGTATTAGTCATCTCTGCTGGAAGCAGCAAGCCCCCTGAATGAGATATACAGGGCATTTGGAAAATAGGCTCTGCCAGACCTCTAGCACATGGCCCTGCAGGGGATCCTGGGACAAAGACATTAACTAGAGAGCTGCTGGCGTCGCCTTTTCTCATCCTTTAGGCACTAGGAGCCAGAAGCAGTGCCCAGATTGCTCCGCTGGACCTGGCCATTGATGCAGACGCTGGGGCCAGCGCTAGCTGTTTGTGTCAAGTTTAGAAAGGATGTGTTCAACGGCATTGCCAGCATGCTGGGACAGCTGGAACGTGCCAGAACTCCCCACTGCCCTTCTGCCATGTTACCTATATTCCTGTGAGTCAAGGGCATGCTCACAGCATACCAATGACTCAACTGGGATGTATTTTTACTTAACAGGCAGTTAGGTCCCGCGACCCCAACCTCAGTAGGCCAGAGGCTTTATTTCACTTTTGGAACAAAGCTGCTGCGTATTTACAGGACGTGCTGACACAGCAGTAACAGCTCAGAGTTTTGATAGACAGACAGCCTGTATGCCAGCACAGGAGGAGGAGGGCTCCAGATGATCCACCTTTTCTCATAGAAACAACAGCTGACGTAGTTCAGACCCCAAATGCTCGCCCGTGAGCACTGCCCAGGCAGCCGCTCCCCACCTCTCTGCAGGAAGCTGGATCTACTGTTCTGCAGACTGGGCCTGTCTTAAGAGCTGTGGGCTGATCATTTCCTACTCCGGGTGCAATACAGCAAATGAAGGCAAGGCAGAGGACGCTCTTGGAGCAGCGTCCACTCACACACAGAACACTAAGAGCAGGATTCATCTACACAGAGGTCCTGTCTACAATATGGCTGTCAACACTGAGTCCCTTTGCCTCGGACTTCCCGTACAGTCCGTGCAATCAGGGGGTTCAAGGCTGGCTTGACACGTCCTAGAGGAAAGCCTTTTATTAGGTAAGATCAGTCACGCCCTAAACCACGACAAACGAACTTCCGTAGACTACAGTGGGAGCCCAGACCCCTTGTGCAAGTGCAGACACCAATTCACAGCTGCGATGGTTTCTACCATGAACGTCAGCAAGGAAGCCCGTGCCTGACACTGTACTTGATAGAGAACAGCAGGAGACTGTGCTCCTAAGGGTATGTGTTCTCTCGCTGATGCTGAGCAGAAAGCCGACACGTTATGCGCTCTCACAGGATGCAGGAGACAGATCACAACCCACATGACAGCAATAACGAATGCCTACCTGGCATTCCTAAGAGGAGGGCATCATCCCGGTGTCTGCAGAGGAAGGCGAACACTTGTGCCAGCAGGTATATTTAGACCCTGGAGCACAGGGAGTCCCACGGAAACCGGCAGGCTGAATTAGCAAGACAAAGGCAGTTACTGACTGTATCAGGGGAAGCCACACAATAGGTTAAGCTCTTTTTCCAGCAAGACGTCCTGCAATTTTTGACTACGTACTGCTCCAATCACCTCTTGGGTTCTTGCTGGATGAAATGGGCAGTGTGGTAAGGACAGAATTGGAAGGACATCACTTGAATAAACTTTAAATCGATCAAATTTGTATTTGTCATTGCTAGTAAAACAAGGACAAGAGCCTAGAAGACAGCATGCAAGGTCATGAGAGGACCCAGCTATTTGGTAAAATACAGCCCCGAGGGACTAATACTCAAGAACTCATCTGGACCTAACAGATGAACGACATTCTTTCTCAGCCAGCTCAGAAGAGAATCACATCCCAATCCTGAGAGGCTGAAAGAAGATGATCTACTCTATGCCAATCTGCCAAGGCTGACAGAGGATTTACCAAAGCCATGGAGAATGGCACGTGGGGCTGAGAGCAGGAGCACCCTTCTCTGTCAAGAGCTTAGAGTTGCATGTCCGTGGCCACGCATACCAGGCGCCACAAGTGCCCTTGTCAGCGTTGGCCCAGAACAGCGCTATAACTCATAGACAGCAAGGATGTGAAGCCTGCCAGCGGGGGCTGCTGTGGCTGACAGAGCCAGTGTGGGCCGTGCTGCATCCGCGTTTCACTGCGCTTTGTGCAGGAAGGTTGACACTGCGTGGGTACGCTTGGTTTATTTGGCTTGTACATCACTGCTTGCCCGCTGCCGCTGTAACCAGATTGGGTCAACACCCAAACATGTGCATTCTGCCTGTAGGAGCTATCATCTCTGGTGTATATCTTTTGGGAAGGAGCTGGCGGCAAACGGCTGCAGAGAGCAGGGTGGCAGTGAACTCCCCAAAGAGGCTGTGATGCCCCACTTGGGCTGTTCCTGCTAGCTGGTAGCAGGCAGCGCTCGGAGCCCGGCGCTGCTGCCTGCCACGGGGCCTGCACACCCTCATCCCGCAAGCAGAGCACTCAGCGGGGGGCTGTCGGGGGTGTCCGATCCCAGCTTCTGCCTCCCCTCCTGCTTGGAACCCCCCATGTTGCCCCCCTCCCCCGACAGGCCACCGTGCCCAGCACCCGGAACCAGCAACTCTGTGACATCAGCCCCGGGGACAAGGCCACCGCGGGCAATGTGACTACTGCGGGCACTATGTTGGCTGCTGCACTGGTGGCAGCGATGAATTTGCTCCCCCTCCTCGTCCTGCTGGCCGTGTGCTGGCCTGTGCACGGCACATGGGACAGCTGTGGGTAAGTGGCCCGAGGCTCTGGGAGGGAGCTGGGGCAACCATTATGGGCTTCACCGGAGGGTGCCTGCTTGTCCCCCGTGGCCACGCCACAGCTTCCTGAACCCCATGTGGGAGCCTCTAAGCTGCGGTGGGATGGAAAACAATTCATGGAAGAAGGTACGGTGTATGTGGCAGCTGGGATTAAGTGCTACGCGCGGTTTCGTGTCTGGATCAGTACTGTCCTTGCGCGTTGACTAAGCCCCCCAGTTCAGAGCAGAAATTCTTGTTGCTTATCGTGGGTGCCAGAGTGCTGTTCCTGCTCTCCTCTCCCAGGGCATTAATTTAATCTTTTGTGTATCTTCAGCCTTCCTGAGCTTCCCCCTCATTTGCCCCTGCTGCTCTTGGCCTGGAGTCAGACCCAGCCGAGAACTATGATCTGCTGCAGAGCGGCACAGGGCCGGAGCATCTGCAAGTCCTGAAGGAGATCAAACTGCAGAAAGTGCTTTTTGAACAGCGCATGGACTCTGGGGACAGCCAGGTCAGGAAGGGCAGGGATCCTGCCCTGCTGCCTTCCAAACTGCACTCCTAAGCCCTCCTGCTGCCACTGCTCCTGGCCTCTTGCTGCTCCATCCCCTTCCATTGCTCCGTGCTGGAACCCCCTCCCAAACCCACCAGACCCCCCCCGCCCCCAACTACCCAAGCTCAGCCTTAGAGCTACCCTGCAGCTTTGGCTCAGTGACACCGCTGACTGATGGAGCACTGGGGCAGCAAACTGTGCGTTGGGGAGATTGCCAGCCCTGCTAGGAGGGCAGCTCAGGGGACCCTGTGCTCTCTGCTGGACGTTCAAGCTGAGGCCTCTTGACAGAAACCCGGACTGGCTCAGGGAGGGACCATGAGACAGCATCATCTC
>NW_028121100.1:0-36000 GCF_965183815.1 Platalea leucorodia
TGAAACACGCATTTCATACTGGGTCTTTAGAGCTGGGGCTAGAAAGACATGCAGCTCTCTTTTGTTCTTGCCTTCTCTCTGCTCTGAAGAAAAGCCTTTGCACAGATGGGGTCTGGGACATTTGGTACCAGGGTTTCTTATGGCAAATATGAGCTTGCCTGGTTGCACAGCTGCAGTGCTTCAGCCCAAATGTGCAGCAGTGCCCTCAGCCAGGGGCACAGGCAGGAGGAGCTGGAGCTGTTCCTGAGCAGACAGAGCTGTGACATGGTGGCAGAGCTCAGGACAGCTGCTCTTCAAGGACAGCATCCTCCAAGCTCTGCAAGGGTCCAGATGGAAACTCAGTCTAAACTTGAAAGGCAATTGAAGGGCACCATGAGGAGTTTTTTTCTGCTTCAGGAACAGTTAAAGGAATAACAAAGATCCTGTGTGGCCACTGCTGAATTTAGGAAGAGCAGGTGTAGATAGATGTGAGATTCTCGGTGTCCTCTTTGCCTCAGCCTTCCCCAGCAAGGTCTCCCAGGCCTCTGTGACTCAGGGCAAGACTCTGGAGGAGATCAACCAGCAGTGGATGGGGATCAAGTCAGGGATCACTTGAGCAAATGCTTCCCAGTGTATGGGACAGGAGGGGCAGCATCGCAGGGAGCCGAGTGAGCAGGCCAATGGCACAGCCAGGCCACTCTCCAGCATCTTCAAAGTCCATGGAGTCTGTGGGAACTCCCTGACAATGGGGAAAATGCAAACGTTGCAGGCACCTTTCAAAAATGCCCAAATGATTCACTGAGGAGTGGAAGGCTGTGCCCCAGATTGTGTTCACTTGGATCCCATTTCTGGGTGTCTGAAAGAGAAGGGACTGGATTTACCCAGGGCTGCTTGTCTCTCCCCATCCCCTTTGCTGTCTGTGCTGAAAGGACAGGATTGCTGGACCCAGGGAGAGCAGTGGTTGTCTTCTGACCTGGAAGTCAGTGAAGTTCTCAACATCACCCCCCTCCAATATTCTTGTGCCCAAGTTAAGATATTCTGCTCTGCCTGGGTGGATGTGGAGATGGGTAAAGAAGCAGACAGATTGTTGGGCTCAGAAGGCCTTTGTCTATGTGTGGTGCTCTGCCTGGAGGCACCTAGCTAGTAGGGTCCTGCAGGGGTCTGTCCTGCCACCTGCCCTGTTTAATGTGTGTTTAATGACCTGGAGGGGATGAGAGGGTGTTTTTTCATAACGTTTGTACAAGACACCATATTGAGGAGAGCAGACCTGCCACTGCAAAGGACAAAGATAGGCCAGAGGGATGGGCAAAATGTAACATCATGATTTCCTATAAAGACGAATTTGAAGTCCTGCCTTGAGGTGCACTAATCCCGGGCAATGACAGAGGCTGGCGGCTGTGTGGCTGGGTAGCAGCTCTGTGGGAAAGGCTCTGGTGGTCCTTGGATTTCATTAGGCAAAATGGGAGCCATCAGCAAAGAAGCGTCTTCCTGGGGGCTTCAGACGGGGGCTTCAGACTGGGCCTCAGGTAAAACTGACTAGGAGGGTGATGCTGCACTGCAGCAGGACACGCAGAGCCTCTCTGTGATCTCCATCTTTGGAGGCTTTCAGCTTTCAGCTCTACAAAGTCACAGCCGACCTGACCCGCATTTGGTCGTTCCCCACCCTTTGGTGGGAGCCTGGACAGGAGACCCCTGTAGTCCCTTTTCCCACCATCTGTTCCACGCACTTGTGGCTTGCAGTGTGCCCCAGGAGAAAGGATTCAGCTGGAAGTGAGGGTCTCTCCAGCACTGGCTCCCGGGACAATTCAGGCTGGAATTGTTCTGTACACAGGAGGTCTCTAGTCCTACCTTTCGTTCCAAGCAGGGCCAGCTCTGAGGTCCAAGCAGGTTGCTGAGTGAACGTCAGCATCCCTGTACGCAGTCTGCACATGAGCCAGGCATCAATGCCACCATTGCAGCGATGGAGATGAGGCATTGGACCAGCTCCCTGAACCCAGGAATCGGTGCGCCACGCCTCCTGAGATCCCTGGGAACACCTCAGCATTTTGTCCAGAGGAGCATACCTTTTCTTTAGATGTCCTGTGAGAGATGTCCCATGAGCTCACCGTGCTCTCGGTCCCTCCTTCACTCCTCACACTTGCCTGGACTTCAGGAAACATCCATGAGCCTGAAGGATGGATAAGCCTCTTGGGCTGAGGTGAAACAGGTTGAGTTTTGATTCTGAGGCAGCAGGAGAAGGAGGATGTGCAGTTCAGTGCTGGGATATGGCGATAAAGAGAGGATTCAAGTGAGTCCGTGGGCTGGGACATCTTGGGTGATTGAGGAGCATTAGCAGGGCTTTGGAAGAAGCTGCTCAGGTTATGGGGAACTCAGAGCCATTGGCAAAACCTCAGAAAACCACAGCATGGAGACCACAGTGTGATGTTCCTCCTAGTCATGGGCTGCCCTACATCCACTGGATAGAGAAGGGACAGGCCTTGCCCCACTGCAGAGCTGGCAATCAGTTCCTTGCACCAAGGCACCGAATCTGCCTGCGATGCTGCCAGGTGTCTGGCACACACTCACTCTGAATGCGGATGGCTTTCCTGTACAGGACCATCGCTGTCCCTGCCAAATGCATGTAGCTGTGTGTGAGAGCCTTGGCACCTCACATGACATTACGGGCCTGGAATTGGCATTACGTGGAATAACTGCCCTGAATTTGATCAGGCAATGGGAGAATGTTCTTCACGCCACCACCGTTAGAGTCAATGGAGATCTAGTAAACCTGGCTGATGAAGAGACAGAGGGAAACTTAGCTCTGCCTATGGTACATGACTCCATTTCAGCAGATGAATCCCTGCATAGGCTGCCCAGAAGGTAGCAAATAGAGACAGGTTCTATCCCCTGCATAGGCTGCCCAGAAGGTAGCAAATAGAGACAGGTTCTATCGTCCTGAAAGGGGGCATCTGATGTCATTTCATTTGGCCAAAGATTCCCCACCAGCCTCCAAGAAGATGTCCCCAGATGCTGCCCTGTCTCTCAGCATTGCTCCACGAGGGCTTGCAGCTGGCTCCATGTACCTTGGAGCACCTCTGGAACTTCAGGTGTCACCAGGTCTTTGCATCTGAGCACCTCAGTCCTGGCCTCCATCTCCATTAATGAGCATGGGAGCTGAGCCAAGGAGCTCACATGCAGGTGCCTATTGTGTGCGCCCCTGAACTGAGGCAAGAGGAATCCACCTCCTGTGGGTTTGTGCTGTGCATGGGGGAAGCTGAGGACTGCAGACATAGAATGGGGGCTGAATCCCTTCCCTCAGCAATGGTAAATGAGATCATTCCCTGTCCTTGCCTGGGTGTCCTGCCTAAAGATGGGACAATGATAAGGTGACTCTTGGACCTAACTCTTCTTCAGATGGGAGAAATGACCCTGGTGGAAAGAAGTGTCTCCCTGCAGCTGAGGCAGGGAACATGAGTGATGCCTTCAGCCTGTTTCACAGCAGGTTCCCCTAGAGCCCCAGGGACACCTGGAGGGAGCCCAGAGGGGCAGAGAAAGTGGTGCCTTGGGCTGGGCCTCTGCTGCTGAGCTGGGCTGGGCTCCTGGGATGGAGGGAGCTGATGGCAAGTGGGCAGCACTGCAGAGAGACAGCTCCGCGCAGGAGCAGCTCCTCTGCAAAGGGCAGCAGGGCTGAGGGCACTGCCTGCAGGCACCGAGGGGACAGGAGCAAGGCAGAGAGAGGTTAAAGGCAGCCTGGAGTGGGAGGATGCTGAGAGGTCACTGGGGGAGAAATCTTAACAGCCTTTGACACACTAAGTCTCTGGCTGCAGGGCAATGCAGCTGCATTTCCTTGAGGGGTGTCCTAAAGCTGGCACATCCTACATATTACAGGATCTGTAAGGAAAACGCTCAGGGTTTCTCTAGCGCACAGGAGGAGGACATACTCCAGAGCAGGGACTCCCTGCTGCACCATCAGAGGGACAGAACAGGACAGCTGCCTTTTCCCAGGGATGGCTGCAGGGGTGTGAAGGTGGGTGTGCAGCCAGGGGTGCCCAGGGCTGTCCTTCCGAGCAGGGTCCCTGCACCCCAGGGGCTGTGCGCTGGGGCAGGGACTCTGCCGCCTGCCAAGGTCAGCACTCAGCCTGCCCGGGGAGCTCCTCATGGTTCTGCAGGGAGAAGCTGTGGGTGGAAAGAGTGACCCCCAGCAAGGCAGGGTCCTTCTGCTGTTAAGAGGGTGCTGTGTGGGTCAGGGCTGCTCAGAGCTTCAGCTCACTTCCAGAATATTTCCAAGAGGAGGTTTCAAGGAGAAGAGCAAGACAAGAATTCCAAAGATAAGGAATTTTCCTGAGTCTGCGTTTTAATTTCCTGCTCTTGGGGAATGGCAGGGGACAAATGATATAGGAGTTCTTAATTTTGACAAGTCACTGAGACTGCTGAACTGTAAATTTGAGTGATCAGTAGGTCTTCCAGGAGTCTCCTGATGTGTTTTCAGTCACTCCTCTGCCTATGGGCAGCACCAGAATCACCTCTGCTGGACACATTGGTGTTAGGGACCTGTCCTTTTTTCCACCTGCAAACAGGAAAATGCACCCAGCCAGTGCCCTGCAAACAGGCAGGTTTCTGGAGGGCCAAGGTAAGTGCACAGAGGTTGGCATGGGGTCTGTGATTGCTGACAGGGAAAAGACATGGGGCAGGGAAACACCTCCCAGCAGGAAAATCTCCAGGCAGCAGGGATATGATCTGGGAATGAGAGGACACTAAAACCAGAAGTACTGTAGGAGGAAGAACGCAGAAACCTCCGTATGATCCCTTCCAATGCAGACCCCTTCCTCTGAGCAAGCCCCCTTGCCTCCTCTCCCACCCACCAAAGCCTCTGCCCTCAGGGCTGGGGGGTCCAAGCCATGAACCACCTCTTCTGCAGCCAGAGCTCCAGCAGAGCCGTGGTGCAGCTCTCCAGCCACGGGCCCAGTTCCCTCTGCAGAGCGCAGGGGCTGAGAGCAGCTGCCCGGCCATGGTGGTGTCTGGGAGGTGGCGTGCACAGCTGGGGAAGGGGAACGCTGTCTGAGTGCCCCAATGCCTCTGCCCTGGCCTCTCTCGGCCACACCCTCACTGTGTTTTGCCTTGTTTCTCCACTGCTCTGTGTTATTGCTATTGTTATCTTGTTCTTGCTGCCAGGCTCTCTGGGGATGGGATTTTCAGCTGCAGAGTCACACACTGATCTTGTGGCTCCTTTCATGCAGGTGTGTCCATGGGAATACATGTCCCAGCTTTCATCTCAACTGTGGGGCTGTGGGCAATGCAGTCTGTGGGGCTGGGGAATGAGCTGAATCTCCCTCACTCAAATGCCGTCATTAGGACCCTTGGCTATCTCCTTGAGGATTCCTTCCAAGCTGTGAGCTTCCCTCCAGGATGCAAACCTGTCCGATAGCACCTTTGTGTTATCTGAAGGCACCATGGAGAAGATCAGAGATGCTACAGCAGAGAAGATGCTGATGGGTTTGTGAAATGAGCCGTGTGTGTCCTGGGCTAGAAGTTGGGTGCCGAGACCTTAGGAAAGGGTGAGACATTTAGTGGTCTGAGGTAGATCCCTCTGCTCACAGCAGTGCATGGTGGCTTTTCAGGGTAATATGGGAGTGTGCTCACTCTCCACCTCAGAAAGCTGCAAGCCCAGGGCAGCTGGGAGGAAGACAGAGGGACAGACCAGCTCCCCTCACTCTGCACTAAGCCACAGGCACTCCTCTTGCCTCGCAGGACTCCCTCTGTTCTCCCTGAGTGCAGCACAAATGCTGAGGCTTTCTGACATCCAAGAACACTCCCCAGGGTACGAGGGGAGGAGGAGCTATCAAAAAAACAAACCTCTCAGACTGCCTTCTGCTACCTCAGTTCCTTAACACTGGGAGTGCAGATGCTGACAGCCCCTTCTGCACTAGGAGCAGTTTCATAAGACAAGGTCGAACACCAGGACTGGCCCCTGCCCCCACTCTTCCCATGAACCCACTGCTGCAGAGCAGGGCTGACCTCTCGGCAGCCAGCGGGCAGAGCCCCTGCTCCTCATGGCACATTCAGCCAGCACCAACCAGGGCTCCAGCCACAGAGCTGAAGGAAGGTCTCCTAGAAAAGGAAAAGGGTGAGTGTAGCAGAGGGAGGGTCTATGGAAAATGGCTTTGATATTGCTCAGAGAAGTCTCCCCTAACTTGTCACTGTCTTTTCCTCCTTGGACAGTGCCCCATGCCCATAGACAGCAAATGTCCAACGGCAGCTCCATCACCCAGTTCCTCCTCCTGGCATTTGTAGACACACGGGAGCTGCAGCTCTTGCACTTCTGGCTCTTCCTGGGCATCTACCTGGCTGCCCTCCTGGGCAACGGCCTCATCATCACCGCCATAGCCTGTGACCACCGCCTCCACACCCCCATGTACTACTTCCTCCTCAACCTCTCCCTCCTTGACCTGGGCTCCATCTCCACCACTGTCCCCAAAGCCACGGCCAATTCCCTCTGGGACACCACGGCCATCTCCTACCAGGGATGTGCTGCCCAGCTCTTTCTGTTTGTCTTTTTTATTTCAGCACAGTATTGTCTCATCACCATCATGGCCTATGGCCGCTATGTGGCGATCTGCAAACCCCTGCACTATGGGACCCTCCTGGGCAGCAGAGCTTGTGTCCACATGGCAGCAGCTGCCTGGGGCACTGGGTGCCTCTATTCTCTCCTGCACGCTGCCATTACATTTTCACTCCCCCTCTGCCACGGCAATGCTGTGGACCAGTTCTTCTGTGAAATCCCCCACATCCTCAAGCTCTCCTGCTCAGACACCTACCTCAGGGAAGCTGGGCTTCTTATTTTAAGTTCTGTGTTGACTTTTGTGTGTTTTGTTTTCATTGTGCTGTCCTATGTGCAGATCTTCAGGGCTGTGCTGAGGATCCCCTCACAGCAGGGACGCCACAAAGCCTTTTCCACGTGCCTCCCTCACCTGACCGTGGTCTCCCTGTTTATCAGCACTGCCATGTTTGCCTACCTGAAGCCCCCTTCCACCTCCTCCCCACGCCTGGATCTGGTGGTGGCAGTGCTGTACTCGGTGGTGCCTCCAGCAGTGAACCCCCTCATCTACAGCATGAGGAACAAGGAAATGAAGGATGCAGTGTGGAAACTATTCAATTACAAGCTACTTCATATTAAGGTGCCCATTGTCCCACTCAGGTTCCCACGATATCACAGGAATAGCCTGGACTAATTTTTCTTCATACGTGTCTTTATTTTTCCTTTGTGGGATATTTGGGGGGTTGGTTTTTTTGTTTATACCTGTGATAATATTATTCTTGGCCTCCTACCTGCCTTTTTTTGACCCAAAGTCCTCATGTACATATGGATCCAGGCTCCCCATTTAGATAAACTCAAAGAAACCAGTAGAAAATTATTTGTCTCAGCCCCCATCTCTCCACATCTCCTCTGGAGCTGGGGGAACAGCCCCAGCCTGCAGGAGGGGTTCAGGAGGCAAATGCCCAGCTGCCTCATGGAGGAGCAGCCCTGGTGGGCACTATCCCTCTACCGCCTGCGCGTTGGGGCTGCTGCTTTCCTGGAGCCATGGCCAAGGACAGCAGCAGGACATTGCCTTTTCAGTGCTGGTCTCTCCTCAATTCCACACTCTTCTGCTGTGCCCTTTTATTTGTGCTGCCCCTAAGGTCTTGTGCAACTTGTGACACTCCTGTTATCTGTACGGTGGCATCCCTGTGGCTGGGGGCAGGAGCAGGCCACGTGAATCACTCTGTCAGAGCTGGTCTCCATGCAAGCACCATCATGACCAAAGGGGCTCCTCAGGACAGGGCCATGCTCTTCTGGGGTTCTTGATGGATTCAGGGTGACAATCTCAGAGTCCCACAGTGATGTGTTGGGGACCAAGGCATGGATGAAGACCTCCCTTCTTGGTTGCATACGTCCACTGAAAGAGCAACCGGTCTTTGACTTATCTGCCTGGTGCTGTCCCACCTGCAGTGGGGCTGATGGCAGATGCCATCCTGAAGAGGAACTGAGAGCTGCCAGGAGAGCTCAGGGGATCTCCAGGGACACTGTGTGTGCATCTGGGTGGGCGGTGAGTGGCACCTCATAAAATGAGTGACCATCCAAGGAGGAGTGTCCCGGAGGAAAAGGTGAATCTGAGGAGCCCAAAGGCTAACAAGGGCTCCACAATGTCAGGAGAGGCTGTGAGGAGACAGCAGGCAAAGGGCCATAAGACTTGGAAGCCCCATGGGCTGGATCCAGTGCAGCCATCCCCTGCCCTGTGTGCCATTAGAGACACGCCATGGTCCTGCCCAGCCCTGTCCTTGGCTCCTGAGCAATCAGGGATGATGGAAAAGGGCTCAGCAGCAGTGATCCTGCTCCAGCTGGGTCTGCTTCTGACCCTGAACAGCATGGCCAGTGCAGGGTTGTGGCAATTAATCACGGACTCCACATATGAGTTTAAGCGAAGACAAGTGAAGACAAGCGAAGAAGACGACGACGACACTTTATTTTTACGATCTATCCCTTTTATAATATGATCTAGTGTTCACGAGCAAGCAAAACCCAACTCATTGGCTACTGTCTTGCGTCCATGCATCTCTTCAGCGTTACTTCTTGGTTCTTCAAGCTGGTGCACGCGAATTCCTCTTTCAGGGATATATCCAATCTCATCCTTATTTTTCTGCCTCTAAGTTTCACCAACTTGTTTGTAACAAGCCTCAAGGGCACAGCTGCATCTCGTCAAAGTAAAACACTATCTCATTTATTCCCACACAGACCCACAGTCCAGCTGCTTACAAACCACTGCTGCATCGTTCATGCTCCAGTAGTCACCACACACGGTCCCCCACTGGCCCCCGTGTTTCACCTCCACTCTCCCAGCACAGCGCCTGCCACCATTCACCAGCCTCACCTCCGCAGCACTTTCAAACACAAACATGGAACCAGTCAGGCACAGCACCAAGCCCCAGCACTGCGGGTCTGGGGGAAGCCCCTGCCCAGGCCATGTCAGAGGTGCCAGGGTGGGAGCCCTCTCCCCTCCAGGCTGTCCCCAGGGCAGTGTGGGGGTCCCTTCTATCCCCATGGGCTGCACAAGGCTGCTTGTGTGCAGTTCTGGCCCTGCTGGGTCATTCGCCATCCCACCGCACAAGGCACCTTTTCCCACCCCAATGGCCACCTGCCCCCTGCCCACACACACCTGCACACTGTGCCCAGCACAGGGCACCCTCTCTTCCCCAGCCCAGCACCCCCTCAACAGCCCCGTGTACCCAGGCCTGCAGCTTCCCATGCAAACCGCCTGCCCCGGCACCATCCATACCCACCCCCACCCCCCCAGGGCTTTCTGTGTTCCCACTGAGATGATTCCGATGATCCCCCCACCCACATCCCCTCCTCACCCCTGGTGTCAGCCCAGCCTCTGCACTGGGCCGGGCCCCCCAGGAAGGATGTCTCTCTACGCAGATGCCCCCGTCCCCTTCTCTCTGCGGGGCACAAACTGCCCTCATGGGGTCAGGGCTCCCCTGGAACAAGGGGGCAGTCAGCAGCACACAAACCCCCCGTGGTGCCCCAGAGGCTGGCAGTGCCCTGGGGATCTCTGGGTGCTGCCGTCACCAGCTAGGCCACCACTGCCTCCAGAGGCACAGTGCTGGGCAAACGGGGGGTCCCAAAAGGGTGCCCCAGGACAGGCTGTCTATGAATCCAGCCAGGCACAGGCTGCCTTCAACACTGGAGCCCAGGAAAAGGAGGTACTCTCCCACCCAGACAGGCAGGCACAGGGTCCATGGACTTGAGCACCTTCTGACCCTCATCTCAGTAGCACCTGCAAAGCAACCCCATTCCCAGACAGATCCCGATGACCATGCTGGTACCCGCTGGCCCTGGGCTGTGGGACAATGGAACTGGCACTTACCTCTGCACAGCTGTACCCAGAGGAGCAGCCACAGCATCTGAGGGGACAGGAGTCCCTCTGGGCCCATCCGGAGCCTCCTGCCCTGCCAGCACATCCCTGCCATGCCACACTCCCTGCCACAGCTCCTGGGGACTCATGGGGACAATGATGACGGGAGGGCAATATATCTCTGCAGATCCCAGCCCAGCTACAGGACGAGCCAATCAAAGCAGCAGGACCTTTTTAGACATTATCGGGAGCTATCTCCCCTCCGACACAGCCCAGCCCTCCAATGAACTTCTCCAGTGCCATTCATGACCATATATGAGAGACGGCTCTGCTGCAGGTGTCACGTCACTGTGGTGGGGGGCTGTCACAGGACAGGGCTGGTTGTGGGGGAGGAAAATGGGGTTTTCATCCCCTGAGCCCTGCTGTGTTGACCAGGAGCGCTGAGCATCTCCTATGCCAGGCACATCCAAGAGCCCAAGGTGAGAGTGTCCAGCCACGCCCGTGCCATGGGAACCACAGGGCTGGGACTGCACCGGAGGCTGTGTCAGGAAGGGAAGGAAGGAGCCCCTGCCCCTGCTACAGACCCTGCTGTGCTGGGAGCAGCAGCTGGGAAAGGGCCTTAGCCCAGGCCAGAGCCCCATCCCAGGAGTGCTGGCTCACCCATCCTTCCCTGGAGAGCCCCTTGGAAGGTCCCTCATGTCCCTGCCCTGGCAGCAGACCCACAGCCCAGAGGCTCAGACACGTCCCTAACTCAGCCTGTCACCAAGGGGCCGTTATTCCCCGCAGGCGGATCAGGAGCTCCAGCCTGCAGGTGCACAAACCACAGCCCCTGTGGCCTCGCAGCGCTCCCCGCGCTCCCCCTGCAGCGCCCAGGCAGGAAGTCTGTGGTTTCCTCCTGGCACCGTGCCCAGGCACATCCCCGCGGTGCCCCCGAGCCACCCCCACCCCGACTGCTCCAGCCAGGGCTGCAGGGGCTGCTCCTTCGGCCTCACAGACACGGGGCGGGCAGCTCCCATCCCCCGTGATGCCCTTGGGACAGCACACAGCCGCTCTGCACCGAGCCCCACAGCTATGGGGTGCCATTGGTGATGCGACAATTGCCACCCTCCTACTGCCACCTCTGTGTGCACATGGGTTATACTGATGGTGACCTCACACCCTCCTCCTGCCAATGCTGCGTGTGCATGAGTTACACTGTCACATGTGTGTGCAGTGTATGGACTTCTGCTGATGATTGTTCTTTCAAAAAGTCGTATTTGGGCATGGTCTAAATATTATTTTGGTGACATCAGAAGCACCTACATGAGCTACGTGCCAGCTCCTGACCTATCAGCTACTCAGGCACCAGTGACATCGCAAGCTCATACACAGCCCCTGGCCTATCTGCTACTCAGCCACCGATGATGTCATAGCATCTACCTCTGATGTTGGCCTGCTCCTGGCCTATTGGCTATTTGGGCACCAATGACCTCAGAACCACCTACAGAAACTGTGGGCCTGCTCCTGCCCTACCAGCTACTCAGGCAGCAGTGACCTCAAAACAACCTACACATACCTGTTGTCGTTTATCCCCAGCCAGCAGCTAAGTCCTACACAGTCGCTCACTATTTCACTAAATAGAAAGGTAATTCTACCCCAGCCAAAACCCGTACAATGCCAGATGCCTGCTCCTGCCCTGTCAGCTACTCAGGCACCCGTGACCTCACAAGAACATGTACACCCATTTGCCATGTACTCGCTGTTGAGGTACTCAGCCTCCGGCAACCTCACAAGCACCTATCAGGGCCATGCACCTGGTCCTGGCCTATCAGCTATTCAGCCAAGAGTGACATCACAAGTACATACCCAAGCCATGTGTCTCCCTCTTGCCCATCAGCTACTCAGGCACCGGTAACCTGACCACCACATATCCACCTACTTGCTATTCACTCACCTATGAGATACAAAGGCACAAGTGACCTCACAAGCTCCGGCACAAGCCACGTGCATGCTTTTGGCCTATCAGCTACTCAGGCATCAGTAATCTCACAACCACTTACACAAGCCATGTGCCAGCTCTCAGCCTATCATCTACTCAAGCACATACCAACCTATTTGCTATGTGCTGACATGGCGGAGTGACCTCATGTGGCAGCCCCCACCCAGTCACTTGCTCACTCCCCATCAACGGGATGGAGGAGGGAACGGGAAGGGCAAAAGCAAGAAAACACATCTCATGGGTCGAGATAAAGACAGTTTAATAAGTGGAGGAGTGGATCTCACAGCAGGAGATCGATGCCCGGCCAGTCTCTGAGCAAAGGACACTTTGGAGAACACACCCTCCTCCCCAGTTTTATTGCTGACCATGACATCGTATGGCGTGCAATATCGATTTGGTCAGTTGGGGTCAGCTATCCTGGCTTTGTCCCCTCCCAGCCTCTTGCCACAGCCAGCCTCCTCGCTGTCGGGGCAGAGCGAGAAACAGAGAAGGCCTTGATGCTGTGCAAGCACTGCTCAGCAATAGCTACAATGTCGGCTTGCTGTCAAAGCTGTTTTGGCCACCAAGGCAAAGCAGAGCACCATAGGGGCTGCTAAGAAGAAAACTAACTTCATCCCAGCTGGACCCAGTACCATCTGGACCCCTTATTCCATACCGTGTGCATCCTGCTCAGGTCCTACAGTATTCAACACATTTCCATCCACCACCACCACTCCCTTCCCCATCCTTTGACATGACATAGACACAGCATACTGGGTTTGCCTGGTCTGGCTCAGGTGGACCTGGACAAGTCCCAGCACACTCCTGACTTCTCCCCTCACTCAGTCAGCCAAGGCTTTTTGAAGCATTCAACCAGGTTATCAACCTCAGGACAAGGAATCACATGTATCACCAGCCCACACCCCACACTGGTCTTACAGGTAGCTGTCAGATCCCCCACAACCCTGGGGAAAGGGAGTTCCCCACCAGCACCCTTTCCCTCTCTTTGGCACCTCAAAATCCAGTTTGCTGTTCATGGGCTCATTGGCTAGTTCCTCTCGTTCACATGGTCTTTGCTCAGATCCTCTGTGAGTCTTTTCCATATGGTCCCCATGCACATATTCTTCTGAAGTTGGCATTTTGTCCTGTTTTTTTCATGGTCGCAGACAGCGTTGCCTGTGTCTTGCAGCACAAGGAAAATCTGAGAGGCTTCCCCAGTTCACCCTGTGTGGCCATCCTGCTGGGCCGGGCTGGGATGTGGGAGCCTCCTAGGCCGGTTCACAGGACTGGGCTCTTCTTTGTATGCTGACAGGATTTGGGCCAAGGGCCCCTTGGTGGCCTCCTGGGAGGGGGCCATAGCCCTCGGGCATGTTCCAGCTTGGCTGTGTCCTCCCCACCCTCTTGAGGTTCCTCCCACCCCAGACATGTCTGGGCTGCTTCTGCAGCCTGGTAAAGTGGGGGACCCCGACCCACCCTTGTACTTTGCTTTCTGTTCACATTTAAACTCTGATTATTCATTCCAGTAGCTCTTATTAAAGCAGGTTTTATCCATTTATGTGTATATGTTTATGGAAGTATATGTATTTAAAAATTGTATCTAATCATAAATAAATAAAAATATAGTTATACTTAATTGTACACTCAGTTTTCGATATCTTTCTAAAAATGTGTCTGTTGTACAGACATGTGCATATTTTTTCTATCTGAGCACTTCCTTGTCCAAAGGAGGCAGGCAGCCAATCAAAGGGCTGCATGGGAACACATGGATCTGACGGTGTCAAAGAAATGGCTGCCAGCCAACCACAGGGCAGTATGAGAACCTGTGGGGAATGAGGCTGTCACAAGTGGTGGCCTCCCTGTACGTAAAGACAGGGGTGGTGGTGCCTCTGCTCCTGGCGTGTTCCAGGGCCATGACCCAAACGAGCACAAGGAAGGCTCGTGGTGAGGTAAAAATGCTCCTTTGAACCGCTGTCAGAGAACGGGTCACTGCGGTGTCAGAGCTTCAGTGTCCGTGCCTGACGTGAGAACTTTCCTGCCTCCCTGTGCTTCCAGGCTGCACAACCCTTCTCCAAAAAACTGCTGCGGGACCCTCCTGGGTCTCGTGGGAAAATGTGCACAACTGTGCTGAGGATCCCCTGGGAGCAGGGACAGCACAAAGCCTTTTCCGCGTGCCTCCTCCCCTGGCCGTGGTCTCCCTCTTTATCAGCACCTGAAGGCCCCCTCCATCTCCTCCCTATCCCTGGGTCTGGTGATGGCAGCTCTGTACTCAGTGGTGCCTCCAGCAGTGACCCCCTCATCTACAGCATGAGGAACCAGGAGCTCAAGGGTGGAATTAGGATTACATGAAAGTTTCTGCAATAGTGATCAACTCTCCATCTCTCTCCACAAACGACTCCCAGGATATCCCATCTAAAACTGGTGCTTTGGGGTATTATCATTATTGTTACCAATACAATTATCATTTAACTTTACCGTTATTGTTACTTGTGGTTATAATGTTCCTAGAGAAATGTTTGGATTTGTCTTGCTTCTTCAGAGGCATGAACCTGCTCTGTCTCACCTGGAGCCTGGGTAAGAGTGTGTCTAACACCGGGGCGGAGCTGACTGCCCCATAGCCTCTCTGTAATAAAACGGGATCTCCCCCGTGCAGTGGGGAGATGAGCAGCAGCCATCCCCATCCAGCTGGAGCTGCTCCACACCCTGAGCAGCAAGGCCAGTGTGGAGTCGCCCTGTGACCCCAGGCACCACAGCCAAATCACCCTGCAGAGCACCATCGCCAGCTCGGGACCCTGCAGGGGTGGTGGGGAGGGGGCGAGGAGCGGCCAGGTAGATGGGAGGAGGGTTAGGGAGAGATCAGAACAGAGATGACCTGGGCTGGAAATTGCCTCAGAGACAAAAACAGCAGCGTTCACCTAATCCAAGACAATGCCCGGACTGTGGGTCCCCTAAAGCATGGTCATGGTGCAGAGCCAGAAGTCCTTGCTGTCCGGGAGCTCCACCAGGTGTGGGAAGCGGATGAAGAAGGACCGGTGCTCACGACTGCACATCCCTTCGTGCCATCGCCCCTTCTCAAGGGTGGCATCAAAAGGGAGGCTGGGACCCTGCGTCAGGGCTTGCATGAAGGAAGCATGACTCAACCCAGAGTTCCCCTCAGTCCCTAGCCAGGCAGGGCTGTCACCCCAGTCAGTGCAATTGCTCCGGGCACCCAAGAGACATGCTGGGTTTGGAGATGCAGGGCAGCCAGGATTGACCGCAGCACTCCCGGTAGCCTCTCTGCAGCCAGAGCAGCTCTCCACAGCTGAGAGGAGATGCGCTGCTGCTTTCTCCATGGTCAGGGCTCTTTGGGGGCTGTAGCCACTGGCACTGCCTGCTGGGAAGCCCAGACCTAGTTCTGAGCCCCGGTGCCCTGCACCACAGCTCTTAGTACCTCCCCTCCCATGCCACCATCCTCTCCCAGAAGCACCACCAAGTGCATTACTCCCTTGGCAGGTACGCAGAGGAGCTGCTGGAGGTCTTCTCTGCTCCCCCATGCTGCCCCCAGCTCTGCCTCAGTGTCAGCCCACAGGCACTGCCACATTCCCTCTCTGTTAGGTGCTGGGTGTCTCCACATGCCCTCCTCTGAGCCCATGCAGGGATCCCCAGAGTGTCTCTCTCCTTGGACCTGTCCACCAATGCCTGGCGGTGCAGCCGCAGGGGATCCCGGTGTTGCCACACTTGGAGAGAAGGTTGTGATTGTCCTTGGTCAGAGTAGGCATCAGGATCTGTCTAGCGGTCAGGAGGGAAAGAAGAGGACAAGAGACAACGAGAACAAGAAGCAGGAGGGGGATTTTCAAATGAGGTTTAAGGAAAAAAGCCCACACCTTTATAGTTGCTTAGTGTTGGGTCTGGGGCCCAGAGATTTCCAAAACTCAAGTGGAGAAAACACTGACCAGCCTGATCTAAGGGACAAGCTCTCCCTGCTCAGAGCAGATTGTGGCACTAGAGACCTCCATTGGTTCCTTCTGACTCTTCTTCGCGGTATCTGTGGAGACTGCCTAGTCTAGTCTAGACTAGGGCACCTACTGGGGTTGCCCAATACAGGGTGCAGCTAGGTTTGGAATATCTCCATGGACAGAGGCTCGACAACCTCTCTGGACAATCTGTTCCAGTGATCCACCCCCCTCACAGGAGAAAAGTGTTTTCTTGTGTTGAGACGGAAGCTCCTGTGCTTCCGTTTCTACCCATTGCCTGTCACTGGGCACCACGGAGAAAAGTCTGGCTCCCTCTTCTTCATTCTCTCCCATCAGGTGTTGATACACATTGATAAGATCCCCATGAGCCTTCTCTTCTCCAGGCTAAAAAGTCCCAGCTCTCTCAGCCTCTCCTCCTGAAGGATGCTTGTGTGCCTTCATCATCTTTGTGGCCCTTTGCTGGACTCGCTCCAGTAAGTTGATGTCTCTCTTGTACGGGGCAGCCCAGCACTGGAGGTAGTGCTCCAGATGTGGCCTCACCAGCGCTGACTAGAGGGGCAGGATCACCTCTCTTGACCTGCTGGCCAGCCTCTCCTGAATGCAGACCAGGAGGCTGTCGGCCTGCGTTGCCACACAGCCACACTGCTGGCTCGTGGTCAGCTTGCTGTCCACCAGGACCCCCAGATCCTTCTCTAGAAACCTGCTTTCCAGCCAGCCGTCCCCCAGCCTGTCCTGGTCCATGGGGTCCTTCCTGCCCAGGGGCAGGACTCTGTGTTTCCCTTTGTTGAACTTCATGAGGTTCCTCTCTGCCCAGTTCTCCAGCCTGCCCAGGTCCTTCTGAGCAGCAGTGCAACCAGCCGGTGTATCAGCCACTCCTCCCAAGTTTAGATCATCCACAAACTTGCTCAGGATGCCCTTGCTCCCACCACAGAGAACTGTAATGAAAGGCTGAACAAAATGGGACCCAGTATCAACCCTTGGGCTACCCCACTGGTGATTATCCTCCAGCTGGACTTTGTGCCACTGGACACAAGCCTCTGAGACTCAGTCAGTTTTCAGTCCCTCTCATTTTCCACTTAGCCAGTCCATACTTGCTCAGCTTGTCTATAGGGGTAGAATGGGAGACAGGCTGACAGCTCCCTGCCTCCTCTTTCTTGCTCTGCTTCAAGAGAAGGTTTCCATTTGCTGTCTTCCTGTCCTCAGGAACCTCACCAAATCCCCTTGACCTTTCAAACATGATTTCAAGGGGCCTTACAAGGACATCAGCCATCTCCCTCAGCACGCATGAGTGCATCCCCTCAGGTCCCAAGGACTTATGCATGTGCGGTTTGTTTCCATGTTCCCTAAGCTGAGACTCCTGCACCAAGGTGAAGTCTTCCTTGCTCCTTGCCTCTGGTCTTGGGGGCCTGGGATTCCTGAAGGTTGGTCTTACCAGTAAACGCAGAGAGGAAGAAGGCGTGGAATACCTTGGCCTCTTCTGTGTTCTCTGTCACCAGGGTCCCACCCCATCTAGCAGCAGGCCCACATTTTCCTGAGCCTTCCTTTTGCTGCTGGCATCGTTGTTAAATCCTTTCTTGATGCCCTTCATGTCCAGATGGAATTACCAGACTGAGATCGAGATGGGCTTTGGCTTTCCTAACACCCTCTCTGAATGCTCGGGAGGTTCTTGGTGCCCTCCAGAAACCTCCTGAGTGTCTTGTGCCCTGCTGTGCTGCCCCTCCGGCAGATGTCCAGCCGGGTAATCTCTGCCACGAGGACCAGGGCCTTCAAATGAGAAGCTGCTTCTACTTGTCAGAAGAAGGCCTCATCTGTTGCTTCTTCCTAATACAGTTGGTCCACAGCAGACACCAACTACAACGTTACCCATGGTAATGTTGCTCTGCCCACTAATCCTGATCCGTCGGCTCTCACCTGGCTCCTCACCTGTCACTAGCAGAGCTCCATGCTTTCCTTCTGCTTGCCCACAGACAGGGCACCTTCCCCTCCTCACTGACCTGCCCCATCCTTCCTAAAGAGGCAGCTTCCATCCATGGCCAAGCTCCAGTGGTGTGAGCTATCTGACCACGTCCCTGATACCCAAGTGAGATTACAGCTCAAGAACTGCCCACAGACTCCTAATTCCTCCTGTTTGCTCCCCAAGCCATCTGCATTCCTGTGTAGGCCCATCAGAGGTGTGCCCAGCCATGCTGATTCCCTGCTGAGATTGAGGGCTACTTGACAGGTGCCCACAAGCAGCCCTGGTTGTACCCTTTGCTTCACCTCCAACTTTCTGATTCCCTGTTTCCCCCTTCCCGAGTTCTTCCCTTTGGTCATCCTCAATCCCTCTCATTCAAGAAGCCCATCCCTGGTTTCCCTTTACCCGCTGGCCCTGGCTTTGCTTGCCTGTTGCCCTCCTTTGGTGTTTCTGGGCTGCCAGCATTGGGAATTCCTACCTTGGTCAGCAAGGCCGTTAAACTACTACCTCCTTTTATTATCCATCATGGCCTTCAATTCCTCATGCTGTCATCTTGTTAGAGGCACCACAGGACAGGGTGAGCCACCTACACGCACACAGGAACAGGTGACACAAGGAAGATTCAGTTCATGGGGACCCTGGGAAACTCTGGGATTTGGCCAACAGAAAACTCATCAAGTTTGACAAGGAGAAGTGGCCAGTCCTGCATCAGGGGCAGAATAACCCCATGTATCAGGGCAAGCTTGGAGTTGACCAGCTGTCCTGGTTTCAGCTGGGATAGAGTTAATTTTCTTCTTGGTAGCTGGTATGGGGCTGTGTTTTGGGTTTAGGATGAGAACAATGTCGAGGATACACTGACGTTTTGTTCTTGCTAAGTAGTTGCTAAGTGGCGCTCACAGTGGTAAAGGACTCTTCAACTGCCCATGCTCTGCCGGGTGCACAAGAAGCTGGGAGGCGGGGCACAGCCAGGACAGCTGACCCAGACTGGCCAAGGGGCTATTCCATACCATGTGACGTCATGCTCAGTATATATAAACTGGGGGAGCTAGCCGGGGGAGGGGGCAACGATCGCTGCTTGGGGGACGGGCTGGCCATCGGTCGGAGGGTGGTGAGCAATTGTAGAGTGTATCGTTTGCTTTGTATTACTATTGTACTATTATTACTTGTTATTATTATTATTGTTATTATTATTATTATTATTACTGATCTATTTTTATTTTACTTTAGTTATTAAACTGTTCTTATCTCAGCCCACGAGTTTTCTCCCTTTTACCCTTCTGATTCTCTCCCCCATCCCACTGGTGGGGAGTGAGCGAGCGGCTGCGTGGTGCTTAGTTGCTGGCTGGGGTTAAACCACGACAGTCACTTTTGGCGCCCAACGTGGGGCTCGAAGGGTTCGAGATAACAACAGATTTAATTGGAATGCGCTAGATCGAATTTATAGCTGTTATTGCTGTTTAGCTGTTAATCGGCAGGCTTCTGTGCTTGCCATGGGGCTTGCTTGCCTTACTGTATGTTAGAGTCATCTTACTGTGTTGTGCCTGGGAACATTTTGATAACAGCAATGGCCACGTGCCTGGGCTGGCAGATGGCCAGGGCATCGCTGTTTTTCTGTGCTGCTGTACTGGACAGGCTGGAACTGCAGTGTCAACTCGAGTCGAAGGGACTGTGACCTGTGGACGAGTTCCTGCGGGAGCACGACACCCCAAAGCGTCTGTGGACGTGGATAATCCCATGTCAGAGCAGACCATGGAAGTTAAGAGTGGAGACAATTAGCAATTATACCTTCTCTTCTGAGAGTTTTTTTATGGAGGAAATACAGGATGGCACCTTTGTTACTTTCTTCTATGATGTTTTCTCCTTCATTACAACAATTTTTCATTATCTTGAGCATCCTTGGGTAGTTAAGATATATCCATTGATAGTTCTTGGGAATTTTGTTTCAGTTTTATCTAAGGTTAATAAGCAGCTTAAGAATATCATCCAGAGATCTCCTCGAAGGCTGGATAGTTATGAGTGGCAGGGTGTGTGGGAGAGTATGGGCAAGTACCTAGGACAATGGGCACCTCCAGTGTTTTGGAACTTCACCCCTGAACAAGTGCAGAATCCTGAAAAACTAGTAAAGTATTTGGAAAATGTATGTTGTCACCCTGGCAACTCCAGAGAGACACAGATCACTGCAACGTGCTGGGGCCTGGCCCATGCCTACCGAGCCCTATTCAACACTATTCGGTACCCTCAAGGGAAAAAGAAGGTCTCTGGATCGGATGACAAAATGACGGCCCCCATGGCTGTGCCGGCCCCTGCCACAGGCACTGCGGCTGTGCCAGCCCCTGCGCCGGCCCCCGTGGCTGTGCCAGCCCCCACGATAGGCACTGCGGCTGGACCAGAGAACCAATCCGTGCCAGTATCACTTGCCCCTATACAGAAGAAAAAATACACAAGGAAATCAGCTCGTTTAGTAAGGGCTGATGATGAGCCAGGGCCATCAAGAGAACAGGAGGAAGAGGCGGAACCCATAAATGAGATGGTAACCAACCGATCCCTCTCCCTGAGTGAGCTGCGAGATACGCGAAAAGATTTCGGTCGTCGTCCAGGTGAGCACATCATCACCTGGCTGCTCCGATGCTGGGATAATGGGGCCAGTAGCCTGGAATTAGAGGGTAGGGAAGCCAAGCAGCTGGGATCCCTTTCTAGAGAAGGAGGCATTGACAAAGCAATTGGAAAAGGGGCAAAAGCCCTCAGCCTCTGGAGGCGACTCCTGTCAGGTGTGAAGGAAAGATATCCCTTCAAGGAAGATGTTATATGTCAGCCAGGCAAGTGGACCACCATGGAGAGAGGTATCCAGTACCTGAGGGAATTAGCTGTGCTGGAAGTGATTTATAATGACCTGGATAATGAGCAGTTATCCAAAGACCCAGACGAAGTCCAATGCACACGACCCATATGGTGGAAGTTTGTACGGAGCGCACCATCATCACATGCAAACTCATTGGCAATAATGACCTGGAAAGATGAAGAGGGACCAACAGTGGACGAAATGGCTGGCCAGCTCCGACAATACGAAGAAAGTCTCTCTTCCTCCCTACAGGCCTGCGTATCAGCTGTGGAGAAACTGTCCCAGAAGGTCCAGCAACTCGAAGAGGATATATCCTACTCCTCACCTGTACGGACCAGTATCTCAGCCTTTCGGAGTAAGCGTCCCTCTGTTCAAGAGAGAAGATACAGTTGATACACACCACGGGGCACCCTGTGGTTTTATCTGCGTGACCACGGAGAGGACATGAGGAAGTGGGATGGAGAATCTACCTCGACCCTAGAGGCACGGGTACGTGAGTTGCAAGGAAAAACAACTACAAAAGGTGGTTCTCCCAGGAGAGTTGCGGCTCCAGTTTCCAGCGAGCAGTTCCTCAGACAGGGTAGAAGGGCTGATTCTGTTTCCGATCCTAATAAAGGGATTTTTGACTCGCATTTACAAGAAGTGAGTAACGAGTGCTATGACCAGGACTAGAGGGGCCCTGCCTCCAGCCAGGTGGAGGAGAGGGACAATCGGGTGTACTGGACTGTGTGGATTCGATGGCCTGGCACATCAGCCCCACAGGAGTATAAGGCTTTAGTAGACACCGGTGCACAGTGTACCCTCATGCCATCAAGCTGTAAAGGGGCAGAACCCATCTGTATTTCTGGAGTGACAGGGGGATCCCAAGAGCTGACTGTATTGGAGGCCGAAGTGAGCCTGACTGGGAATGAGTGGCAGAAGCACCCCATTGTGACTGGCCCAGAGGCTCCGTGCATCCTTGGCATAGACTACCTCAGGAGAGGGTATTTCAAGGACCCAAAAGGGTACTGGTGCACTTTTGGCATAGCCGCATTGGAGACAGAGGAAATTAAACAGCTGTCTACCCTGCCCGGTCTTTTGGAGGACCCTTCTGTTGTGGGGTTGCTGAGGGTCAAAGAACAACAGGTACCAACTGCTACCACAACAGTGCACCGGCGGCAATATCGCACCAACAGAGACTCCCTGATTCCCATCCATAAGCTGATTCGTCAGCTGGAGAGCCAAGGAGTGATCAGCAAGACTCACTCACGGTTTAACAGTCCCATATGGCCAGTGCGAAAGTCTAATGGAGAGTGGAGACTAACAGTAGACTATCGGGGCCTGAATGAAGTCACGCGACCACTGAGCGCTGCTGTGCCGGACATGCTAGAACTTCAATATGAACTGGAGTCAAAGGCAGCCAAGTGGTATGCCACCACTGACATCGCTAATGCATTTTTCTCAATCCCTTTGGCAGCAGAGTGCAGGCCACAGTTTGCTTTCACTTGGAGGGGGGTCCAGTACACCTGGAATGGACTGCCCCAGGGGTGGAAACACAGTCCTACCATTTGCCATGGACTGATCCAGACTGCATTGGAACAGGGTGGGGCTCCGGAACACCTGCAGTACATTGATGACATCATTGTGTGGGGCAACACAGCAGCAGAAGTTTTTGAGAAAGGGAAGAAAATAGTCCAAATTCTTCTGGAAGCTGGCTTTGCTATAAAACAAAGTAAGGTCAAGGGACCTGCACAGGAGATCCAGTTTTTAGGAGTAAAATGGCAAGACGGGCGTTGTCAGATCCCAATGGATGTAATCAACAAAATCACAGCCATGTCCCCACCAACCAGCATAAAGGAAGCACAAGCTTTCTTGGGCATTGTGGGTTTTTGGAGAATGCATATTCCAAATTACAGTCTCATAGTAAGCCCTCTCTATCAAGTGACCCGCAAGAAGAACGATTTCAAATGGGGCCCTGAGCAACGACAAGCCTTTGAACAAATTAAACGGGAGATAGTTCATGCAGTTGCCCTTGGGCCAGTCCGGGCAGGACAAGATATTAAAAATGTGCTCTACACTGCAGCTGGGGAGAATGGCCCTACCTGGAGCCTCTGGCAGAAAGCACCGGGGGAGACTCGAGGTCGACCCCTGGGGTTCTGGAGTCGGGGATACAGAGGATCTGAGGCCCACTATACTCCAACTGAAAAAGAGATATTGGCAGCATATGAAGGAGTTCGAGCTGCTTCAGAAGTGGTTGGTACTGAAGCACAGCTCCTCCTGGCACCCCGCCTGCCGGTGCTGGGCTGGATGTTCAAAGGGAGAGTCCCTTCTACCCATCATGCAACTGATGCTACGTGGAGTAAGTGGGTTGCACTCATTACACAACGGGCTCGAATAGGAAACCCCAGTCGCCCAGGAATCTTGGATGTGATCATGGACTGGCCAGAAGGCAAAGATTTCGGAATATCGCCAGAGGAGGAGGTGATGCGTGCTGAGGAGGCCCCACCGTATAATAAACTATCAGAAAATGAGAAGCAATATGCCCTGTTCACTGATGGGTCCTGTCGTCTTGTGGGGAAACATCGGATGTGGAAAGCTGCTGTATGGAGTCCTGTACGACAGGTGGCAGAAACTGCTGAAGGAGAAGGTGAATCGAGTCAGTTTGCAGAGGTGAAAGCCATCCAGCTGGCTTTAGATATTGCTGAACGAGAAAAGTGGCCAATGCTCTATCTCTATACTGACTCATGGATGGTGGCAAATGCTCTATGGGGGTGGCTGCGGCAATGGAAGCAGAGCAACTGGCAGCGCAGAGGCAAACCCATCTGGGCTGCCACATTGTGGCAAGATATTGCCGGCCGGGTAGAGAACCTGGTTGTAAAAGTACGCCACGTAGATGCTTATGCACCCAAGAGTCGGGCCACTGAAGAACATCAAAATAATCAGCAGGTGGATCAGGCTGCTAAGATTGAAGTGGCTCAGGTGGATCTGGACTGGCAACATAAGGGTGAATTATTTCTAGCTGGGTGGACCCATGACATCTCAGGCCATCAAGGAAGACATGCAACATATAGATGGGCTCGCGATCGAGGGGTGGACTTAACCATGGACACTATTGCACAGGTTATCCATGAATGCGAAACATGCGCTGCAATCAAGCGAGCCAAGCGGTTCAAGCCCCTCTGGCATGGAGGACGATGGCTGAAATATAAATATGGGGAGGCCTGGCAGATTGATGATATCACACTCCCACAAACCTGCCAAGGCAAGCGCCATGTGCTTACAATGGTGGAAGCAACCACTGGATGGCTGGAAACATATCCTGTGCCCCATGCCACCGCCTGGAACACTGTCCTGGGCCTTGAAAAGCAAGCCCTGTGGTGACATGGCACCCCAGAAAGAATTGAGTCAGATAATGGAACTCATTTCTGAAACAGCCTCATAGACACCTGGGCCAAAGAGCATGGCACTGAGTGGGTATGTCACATCCCGTATCGTGCGCCAGCCTCTGGGAAAACAGAACGATATAATGGACTGTTAAAGACTACACTGAGAGCAATGGGTGGTGGGACATTTAAACATTGGGATACACATTTAGCAAAGGCCACCTGGGTAGTCAACACCAGGGGATCTGCCAATTGAGCTGGCCCTGCCCAATCAAAACTTGTACGTACTGTGGAAGGGGATAAAGTCCCTGTAGTGCACATAAAAAATATGATGGGAAAGAGAGTCTGGGTTAATCCCACCTTAGGCAAAGGTAAACCCATTCGTGGGATTGCTTTTGCTCAAGGACCTGGGTGCACTTGGTGGGTGATGCGGGAAGATGGGGAGGTCCAATGTGTACCTCAAGGAGATTTGATTTTGGGTGAAAATAGCCAATGAACTGAATTATATAATGTTTGTTGCTGTATAATACTGTATGTCATCACTTCAGTGGTTACTATATGACATATCAACAGTATATAGCAAGAATTGCCCAAACTAATGGAGAATGAGCTCTGAGGAAACCAAGCAAAGCGCAGAGATGGTAGAACTAGAGCTGGCTTCAGCATGCTACAGTCCAACACCACGCACTACCTCTCCTGCCCAGAAAGACTGTTATGACAGATGAATCCCAGAGTCATAAACTAAATGAACTCAACAAATGTTCTTAGAGGGAATGATACTCGTGTATTGTATCAAAGGAAAGGAAGGGGATGGTCTTTAATGAGGATATGTTGGATAATGTGGGACCTGGGCATGACATAAATGTTATGGAATAAGGGGTGGATACTGTCCTGGTTTCAGCTGGGATAGAGTTAATTTTCTTCTTGGTAGCTGGTATGGGGCTGTGTTTTGGGTTTAGGATGAGAACAATGTCGAGGATACACTGACGTTTTGTTCTTGCTAAGTAGTTGCTAAGTGGCGCTCACAGTGGTAAAGGACTCTTCAACTGCCCATGCTCTGCCGGGTGCACAAGAAGCTGGGAGGCGGGGCACAGCCAGGACAGCTGACCCAGACTGGCCAAGGGGCTATTCCATACCATGTGACGTCATGCTCAGTATATATAAACTGGGGGAGCTAGCCGGGGGAGGGGGCAACGATCGCTGCTTGGGGGACGGGCTGGCCATCGGTCGGAGGGTGGTGAGCAATTGTAGAGTGTATCGTTTGCTTTGTATTACTATTGTACTATTATTACTTGTTATTATTATTATTGTTATTATTATTATTATTATTACTGATCTATTTTTATTTTACTTTAGTTATTAAACTGTTCTTATCTCAACCCACAAGTTTTCTCCCTTTTACCCTTCTGATTCTCTCCCCCATCCCACTGGTGGGGAGTGAGCGAGCGGCTGCGTGGTGCTTAGTTGCTGGCTGGGGTTAAACCACGACACCAGCTGAAGGGTGACCCTGAGGAGAAGGCCGTGGTCTCTACAAGGGATGCTATAGGAGCCAGTGGAGCATGCTGACCATGAGTAAGGCCAGCTGCACACGGGGCTGAAGTAGGATGAGCGTAACCACCCAAACAAGGGGAGTTACTTTGACTCAGCGCTGTTGTGGCCACATCTGAAGTAATCTGTCCTGGTGCAGGGCTCCATGTTTCTGCAGGAGTGGGGAGGAACTGGAGAAGGTCCAGAGGTGGCCTGCCAAGCTGGGGTGAAGGGGCTGAATCACATGGCTTGTGTGGAGATACCGAGGGACCTGGGCTGCTTTGGCCTCATGGCATAGAGGCCAAGGGCAAGGTTGTAGTAGCCTGCAATCGCTTGAGAGGTGGTTTCAGGGAGGATGAAGATTTCCTTTGTAGAGGAAACAGCATGAGGAAGGAAAAGCTTTGGAGTCTGAGCCTGGGCATGAGGAAGATGAAATGTCACTTGAAGGGTGGTGGCGTGGTGCAACGGGTCACTGGGGGTGGTGGTGTTTGTCTGTGATCAGCCTGTGGCTTTCTGTTTCAGAGATATTGTTACAGGCAGGGACATGGGAGGATGAGAGCAAGGTGGGGAAGTGGATCGTGTGTCTACAGCCTGTAGGGAAACAGGCACAGGTGTGGGACAGCGTAGGACATCCTGGGGTGGAGATGGCCAACGACGACAGCCATACAAGGACTGTTTTTGACAGAGAGATAGGAAGGGATAGATATAAATGCCATGAAGGAGCTGATGAAAGAGTTCATTTGACTTCTGAAAGACGGGGCGAGTTTCTAAGTCCCTGAAGCTCAAAGCAGCGACGAGATAATTGGGAGGTATCTGAATGAACAAAAAGCAGGGGGAGGGGGGAGCCTGGAGAGAAATGGGAAGGGCAAATGTCCCACTACCTCTGCTGAGAAGATGCCCTTAGACATGGTCATTTAATCAAGAGAGGTGGGAAGACCTGAAAGATAAGGGAGATTGAATACATAGCGTAATATAATAGATAGAGCAGCCATAATGCAAGTACAGGAGATCAATATTTTTTCTCCTATGATTAATGCACTCCCTGCAAATTCCCACTCTGGCATGATGGGAAAACCCTGCCACTATATTAAAAGTATTCAATTGTTTCAGCTGGTGAAAATGGGCTCCTATTTTTTTCTCAGTGTTGCAGATTTGTTCACCTTTCCAGGCAGACCTTGTTTGCCTGACCATAAAACATCCAGGGCGGCGTTTAGAGGCCTCGGTGTACCTGAGGTGTTTGCCTGGGGCTGGCAGCTCTCAGGCAGGACATGTGGGAGAGCAGAGCCCCTCAGGATCTGCAGGCAGAGGCTGGCAGGGGGTTCCCAGGGCATCTGCACTGGCAGGAGGTGTCTGTGTCCCTGTAGCTGAAGGCATTTGGGTCCTACATCCAACCACAATAACATTTAAAAGCTGAAAAGTGTTTTCAAAAATTTTCTTTGCTTTGCAGCTTTCTGTTTAATTCTTTGTTTTATGTTTATTGACATTTTCTAAACATTTTTCTTTTCAGGCTAGCAGCATTTAAAGAAAAGGTCATTTTGTGTCTTGCCCAGAGCCCTGTGCCCCCAAGACAGTTCCTGCCCAGGACTGTCAGCGATACCCCTCAGTCTTTGCCGAGAGAGAGTCACACTGGGGTATCGACCTCTTTTCGCTGCCTGAGGTGTTAGTTTAGGTGGTCACATACAGCACAGGAAGATTCCTGCCCCATAAACATTTGCTCTGTGGTTGTCAGAGAAGGGGCCTGCCACCATAGGATCAGTTCAAGTTGGAAGGGACCTCGGGAGTTCTGCAGTCCAACCTGCCAGAAAAAAAAGGGTCAGACCAGGTTGTTCATGGCTTGATCCAGTCTGAGTCTGGAAACCTCCAAGGACGGAGTCTGCACAGCATCTCTGGGTGACCTGCTCCAACGCTTGGCTCAGCTCACACTGAAACAGACTTTCCTTATCTGCAGGCTTAATCTCTCCTCTTTCACCTTCCACCCCCTGTCTTTTGTCCTCCCGCCATGCCCCATGGTGAAAAGCCTGTCTCTCTATTCTCCATCAAGTCCTTGTAGGTACTGTCAGGCCACAGTGAGGTCCTCTCAGCCTCCATTTCTCCAGGCTGGACTAGCTCATCTCCCTCAGCCTCTCCTCAGGGGAAAGGTGCTCCAGTCCCTGACCATCTTGGAGGTCCTTTGCTTCAAGCAGAGGGATTCAAGCACTGAGCCCAGCAGGAGGATGGAAACGGCCAAACAGGACAATTCACCCATAAACTTGGGGTGTGCTGCCAGTGCTGGAAATGGCCAGGGAGAAAGGCTGGGGGGTTACAAATGCCCTGAGGCACCTGCCCCAACTCTCCATGGCACCAGAGGCACAGAGCACCCTCCTCTCTCCTGCGTCTGCAAGTCTCAGCTCCCTTCCACGAGCCCTGGCTCTGCAGCACCAACCCCTGGTGTGAGTCCTCACCCTGCAAGGTCGGACAGCTCAGCTAACTTCAGTGCGTTCCTCTCCTGAGCACTTTCCAGCCCAGCCCAGTCCCTCTCTGGCTCTCCCCATCACTTCCCACCCCCTACCCATCTCCCCCCTGTCCAGCCCAGAAAAGCAGCCCATTCTGGGCTGACCCCATGGCAGTGCCCATTGATGGGTACTGCAGAGCTCTGCACACTCAACCCCACAGCCCCAGCCCCTCTGAAGGTCACAGTAGCTCCTGGGAGGCAGAGAGGTGTCTCAGCCTCCCCATCAGCCCCAGGGCTGAGGGCCAGCCATGGCATGAGGAGATGGAAGCCAGTGGCTGCTCCTGTCTCCAAGACATCCTTATTGTCCACTGCCAGCAAGCCACTCTGTGCCAGCCCCTCTCCCAGGAAAAGACTCCTGGCCCAGAGGATCCTCAGGCTGCTCCGGCTGCCCAAGCAATAGAAAAGCCTGCCCAAGCTGGTGCATTCAGAAATAGATTTTTCTTTGTCATTTATAACCCCCTGGAAGCAGAGAGGTGCTTCTTTGCTCTTCTCCAGGCATCTCCCTGCCCCCAGAGGGCCTTTCACCAGGGAAGTTTGTCCATGCTGGCCTGACCTGCCGCTCCTACCCCCTCCCTGTGCTCTCCACAGGGCCCCAAGCTGTTGGTACTGCTCTGCAGAGCGAGTGGGCCGTGGTGCCTGAAAGCCATGGGGTGATGTCCCAGGCAGATCCCTGTCGATCATTCACCATCTCCAGAGGAACTGGGCACCCACAGGTGAAGGCTCAGCCCAGGCCCATTCTCTAACACATTGCCCCATGCCCTCCTCTCCCCATCCCATGGAGAAGCCAAGCAAAGCAGCATGGCATTGTGGGGGCAATTTGTTCAGCCTGACCTCAGCTTTGGCAGAAGAGCCCAACCTCCAGACACTAGCATTGAGGAAATCCCGTTTTATTCCAGAGATGCGACATGGGAGGCGAGCTGTACCATTGTGCCAGCCACATGTGAACAGACCTCTGGGTCAGACAGGCTGGGTTCAGGCCTCTGGTGGAGTGGAGTGGATGCAGGCATGGACAGACACTGTTATCACAGGCAAAATACCCAAAGCGCAGGACGTTCCTGAGATGAATTTGAAATCACTTCTGAAGAGACACGAGCAGGTTAATGCTGCTGAAAAGAGCTGATTGAATCAGCTGCTTCAATGTGTCTTTAAGCTCCTGGTTCCTCATGCTGTAGATGAGGGGGTTCACTGCTGGAGGCACCACTGAGTACAGAACTGCCACCACCAGATCCAGCGATGGGGAGGAGATGGAGGGAGGCTTCAGGTAGGCAAACATGCCAGTGCTGATAAAGAGGGAGACCACGGCCAGGTGAGGGAGGCACGTGGAAAAGGCTTTGTGCCGTCCCTGCTCAGAAGGGATCTTCAGCACCGCCCTGAAGATCTGCACATAGGACACCACAATGAAAACAAAACACCCAAATTCCACAAAGGTGCTAACCATGATAACCCAGACTGCCCTGGGGTAGGCATCTGAGCAGGAGAGCTTGAGGATCTGGGGGATTTCATAGAAGAACTGGTTTATGGCATTGCCTTGGCAGAGTGGGAGTGAAAATGTACTGGCAGTGTGCAGAAGAGAAGTGAGTAAACCACTGCCCCAGGCAGCTGCTGCCATGTGGACACAAGCTCTGCTGCCCAGGAGGATCCCATAGTGCAGGGGTTTGCAGATGGCAACATAGCAGTTGTACGACATGATGATGATAATAGAAAACTCTGCTGCCATCAAAAACACAAACAGAAAGAGCTGTGCAGCACATCCCTGGTAGGAGATGGCCCTGGTGTCCCACAGGGAATTGACCATGGCTTTGGGAACAGTCGTGGAGATGGAGCCCAGGTCGAGGAGGGCAAGGCTGAGGAGGAAGAAGTACATGGGGGTGTGGAGGCGGTGGTCACAGACTACAGCAGTGATGATGAGGCCCTTGCCCAAGAGGGCAGCCAGGTAGATGCCCAGGAAGAGCCAGAAGTGCACGAGCTGCAGCCCCCATGTGTCCGTGAATGCCAGGAGGAGGAACTCAGTGATGGAGCTGCCATTGGACATTTGCTGCCTCTGGGCATGGGGACCCGTGCAAGGAGGAGAAGTCATTGACAAGTTAGGGGAGACTTTTCTGAGCAAAATCAAAGATATTTCATACAGACCCCTCCCCTTCCTACACACAAACACACACAGACACAGAGAGAGACACATTTCCCTTTTCTAGGAGACCTTCCTTCAGCTCCATGGCTGAAGCTGTGCTTTGCTACTGGTTGAATGTGCCATGAGGAGCTGGGCCTCTGCCCTCTGGCTGCTGACGTGTCAGCCCCGCTCTGCAGCAGTGAGTTCATGGGAACGGTGGAAGCAGGGTCCACTCCTCGTATTCAACTTTGTCAGATGAAACCATCCCTAATGCAGAAGGGCTTGTCAGCATCTGCACTCTCAGTGCTAAGGAATGAGGATTGCAGAAGGCAGACGGAAAGTTTTTTTAAAAAAGAATTTCCCCCTCTTCTTTGAGGATTGTTTTGGGATGTCAGAAACCCTCAGTATTTCTGTTGCACTCAGGGAGAACAGAGCGAATCCTGCAAGGCAAGAGGATTGCCTTGCGATTAGAGCAGAGTGAGGGGAGCTGGTCTGTCCCTCAGTCCAAGAGGCCCTGGCCTTGCACCTTTCTGAGACTGAGGGCGATCACACTGCTATGTTCCTGTGAAAAGACAGCAGACACTGCTGAGAGCAGAGGGATCCAGTGCAGACCACTAAATGTCCCACCCTTTCTCAAGGTCTCAGCAGCCCACTTCCAGCCAAGGACACACAGGGCTCATTTCACCAACCCAAGAGCATTTCCTTGGCCATTGCATCTCTGTGCTTCTCCATGGGGCTTCCAGGTAACACAAAGATGCTATGGGACAGATTTGCCTTCTGGAGGGCAGCTCACAGCTTGGAAGGATACCTCAAGGAGATGCCTCAGTTTTTTCATGATGGTATCTCACTAAGGGCAAACCAGCTCATGCCCCAGCCCCACAGCCTGCATTGTCCACAGCCTCACAGATGAGAGGAAGGCTGGGACACTTGTTCCCAGGGACACACCTGCACGAAAGGCCCCACAGGATCAGTGTGTGACTCTGCAGCTGAAACTGCCACCCCCAGAGAGCCTGACAGCAAGACCAGGACAACAAGAGCAATCACACAGACAAGTGGAGAAAGAAGGAAAAATACAGTGAGGGTGTGGCTGAGAGAGGCCAGGGCAGAGGCATTGGGGCACTCAGACAGCGTTCCCCTTCCCCAGCTGTGCACGCCACCTCCCAGACACCACCATTGCTGGGCAGCTGCTCTCAGCCCCTGTGCTCTGCAGAGGGAACTGGGCCCGTGGCTGCAGAGCTGCACCACGGCTCTGCTGGAGCTCTGGCTGCAGAGGAGGTGGTTCATGGCTTGAAGCCCCCAGCCCTGAGGGCAGAGGCTTTGCTGGGTGGGAGAGGAGGCAAGGGGGCTTGCTCAGAGGGTCTGCGTTGGAGGGGATGATACGGAGTTTTCTGAATTCTCCCTCCCACAACATTGCTCTTTTAAGTAAGTTTCCTCTCTTTCCCTGATCGTAACCCTGCTGCCTGGAGATTTTCCTCCTGGGAAGTGATTCCCTGTGCCATGTCTTTTCCCTGTCAGCACTCACAGACCCCATGCCAACCTCGGTGCACTCCCCTTGGCCCTCCAGAAACCTGCCTGTTTGCAGGGCACTGGCTGGGCACATGTTCCTGTCGGGAGGTTCAGAAGGGCAGGTCAGAACAGCCCTGATGGTGCAGCAGAGGTGATGCTGCTGCTGTCCCTAGGCAGAGGAGGGGCTGAAGGCACTTTAGGAGGCGGTTAGATGACCTACTGGCCACTCCAAGTTACAGCTCAGGAGTCTCAATGACTTGTCCAAACTTGACAGGTCCTTTTCTATTTCTCTTTCCCTTCCCCGGCCCCACCCCTGCTCCTGTTCCCTGCCCTCAGAGTAGGGAACTGAAAACACAGGCTCAGGAAATCTCTTCATAGCAAACTCTGCCTTAACCTTCTGTGTGTGTGTTGCACCCCTGGCTGCACTCACACGTTCACCTCCCTGCAGCTGTCCCTGGGGAAGGCAGCTGTGATGCCCTGTCCCTCTGAGGGCGCAGCAGGGAAGCCCTGCTGTGCAGCACGTCCTTCTCCTCTACACTAGAGAAGCTGGGGCAGTCCTCCTGACTCTGGGATGCGCCAGCTTTTGGAGATCTTTCCACCAGCTGCAGATACACTGCCCTTCATGAAGGTACTTACCATGTAGAGGGCTGTGAAGATTTCTTCCCCAGTGAGCTCTCAACTTTCCTTACGCCCCAGACTGCCTTTAAGCTCTCCCTGCCCTGCTCCTCTCCCCTTGGTGCCTGCAGGCAGTGCCCTCAGCCCTGCTGCCCTTTGCAGAGCTGCTGCTCCTGGGCAGAGCTGTCTCTCTGCAGTGCTGCCCGCTTGCCATCAGCTCCCTCCATCCCAGGAGCCCAGCCCAGCTCAGCAGCAGAGGACCAGCCCAAGGTGGCAATTTCTCTGCCCGCTCTGGGCTCCCTTAATTTGTCCCTGGGGCTCCAGGGGAACCTGCTGTGAAACAGGCTGAAGCAATCGCTGATGTGCCCTCCCTCAGCTGGGGAGAGACGCTTCTTTCCAGCGGTGTCATTTCCCTGCTGAGAGACAGAGTTAGGTGCAAATATCAACTTTTCTTGGCCCATCATTAGACAGGACATGAGACAGGGCTCTCCTTTACCCCTGCTGAGGAAACGGAGTCAGTCAAGGCATCCTCTCCATGGTTTGTAGTCCTGGGGCTGGCAGGGGACTCTGCTTTCTCCCATGCACACCACTAACCCACAGGAGGTGGGATTCCTCTTGCCTCTGTTCAGGTGGGCATTAAAGAGGCACCTGCATGTGAGCTCCTTGCCTCAGCTCCCATTAATGGTGGTGGAGGCCAGCAGTGAGCTGTTCAGGTGCAAATGTGTGGTCACAGCTGAGGTGCTAGAGGTGGTCAAAGATAGGTGCAGGCTATAGAAAGAGACTGAAGATAGGTGCAGGCAGATGTAGAGACAGGACAATATCAGACCACAACCACCTTGACTGACAGCATCTTCTTGGAGGCTCTTGGGAGTTTCCTTTGGCCAACTAAAATGACAGCTGATGCCCAAATTAAGGGCAACGGAACCTCTCCCTACTCATTATGTTCAGGGTGGCCTATGGAGGTATTCCTATGATGGAATGGAGTCATGTGCCATAGGGAGAGCTCAAGCTCTCTCTTTCTCTTCTCCATGAGCTGTATTTACTAGGCCTCCACTCACTGTGTTGGCAGTTGCCTCATGTTCACCCTCACATTGCCTTACAGAATTCTGGGTGTCGACTCAATTTAATTTTCAAACCCAGGCCCACAGAGCAACCTGAGACACCAGGGCTGGCAGGGACAGCACAGCACCTAGAGGAAAGCAATTCCCGTTCAGGGCGGGTGTGTGACAGACACCCCTGATGGCATCGCAGCGAGTGGGATTTGGTGCCTGTGTGCCATTGGCTGATGCCATCAGTCAGAGGCATCAGCCATCAGGTGCCATCAGAGAAGCAAGGTCTGTCCCTTCTCTACACGACAGCTGCGTGCATTGCATGAACACAAAGCACCCCACACCAGGGTCTTTACTCCCTCCCTTGGTGATTCAATCAAGGAACGGGCCAATCATGTTAACAGCGTGCCTGGATACATCTTGTCTTCAAGGGCAGCATAATCCAAGCACTGACGTGGTTCATCTCAAAACTTAATTGAAGCTGCAAAGGGAATCCAAGGGCATTAAGATGAGCTGTTGCTACTTCAGGAACAGCTAAGGAAGAGTCAGAAATGCTGTGAGACCACTGCTAAATTTAGTAAGAGTAGGTGTAGATGGATCTGAGATACTCTACATCCTCTTTGCCTCCGCTACCACCAGCGAGGTCTCCCGGGCCTCGGTGCTTTGAGGCAGGACGCTGGAGGAGGGCAACCAGCGGTGGATGGGGATCAAGCCAGGGGTTCCTTGAGCAAACTGCACCCTTACCAGTCCATGGGACTGGAGGGGCTGCATGCAAGGGTGCCGAGAGAGTGTTTTTCACCACTGGTTCATTGTAATTTGAGTAAGAAAGGCAGTCAGACTGCGAGGTATCATTGAACATGCTGTTCATTAGCGCTAACGCTATGAAGAGAGAATCATGCAGATCATCTTAGGTCCCTTTTAGATGGTGGGAACCCCAGCTGGTGTGGCATTGAACAGGCCTCTGACCCACACGCAGCATGCCATGCGCACCCCACCCATAGAAGCCATTCCCCTGTTTTGATCATTCAAGCTACTGTCGGCATTTATTACAAAAGAAGAACTCTTTCAGTCATCTCTACAGTCTAACAGAAACGATGTTCTCATGAGAATTCCTTGCTGCATTGTTAGACACAGGCAAGGCCAGGCAGGAGGTGTAAGGCAGTACTGAGTGGGAGCTGCCTGCAGGCTCCTCTGTGACAATGAGCTGCTGAAGTTGTCCTGCTGCCAAAGGCTCCGTTCTGCACGGCACAGGCGTGAAGGCCAGGCTGTACGTGCAGTGCAGCACAGCTCGCTGTCCAATGGTCTTCTGGTCAGGGTCACTGCTCAGGTTTCCCTGTTCGAAGTCTGCACTCCACCCAGGTGCCACAGCTGAGCTGTGGAGGAGGAGGTGGATCAGAGCCAGGAGGAGGTAGATCAGAGGCAGGAGTAGCTGGAGCCCCGTGGCTTGTCACACAACTGTGATGGCTTTGGATGAAATAAGATGTGGTGGGACAGCTTGCTCACGTGGGGTTCTGCAGTGGAGGAATACAGGCTCTGCTGGAGAGACTGGCAAGGAGGATGAGGATGGGGGATGCCCCCTGTGTTCTCTCCCTGTGGAGGAGGACAACCAGCAGTGGATGGGAATCAACTCAAGGGTTACTTGAGCAAACTCAAGCGAAAAGGAGATGGGTGTTTTGAGCAGGTCCCTGAACACAAGTATTGGTATGCCATGACACCTGAGATTCCCCTTTTGGGTCCAGAGGAGCATGATGCCCCTTGAGGTGTCCTGGAATATCTCCTGACCCAGGTGATGCTTTAGGCTGAGAAGAGAATCAAAACACCACCTCTGACCGCAGTGATTTCACCTTCAGTGCTGACCTACAGGGCAGGTGGAGGGACTTGAGACCTTTGAGGCATGCTGCTGAAGGATGAGGTCTTCAGAGATCCAAAAGGAAGATAATGGTGTTGTATCAGCGTCCATCTCATAAATCTTTGGCCTGCTTTGTGCTTTTCACCAGTTTGGGATCTGTCCCTTGGCATTTTTTTGATAAAAAAATAAACTCCTCTCACACACAGTTGAAGTAAGGATGAAAGAGAGCAGAAATGAATTAGGGGCAATATTGTCTAAGAGGTGTTACCATGAAATGATAACAAAGAACTAGGAATGAGAGAAAAAACCACTGTTCTAAAAACTTCATGCCAAGGGCTAAATTCTGTTAAGTTATAGCTGTCTTGTCAAGTAAGAATGAAGGAGAGGAATAAAAGTAAAGAAATTAAGTATATCATCATCAAGAAGGAGAAGAGAATAAATGTTAGAGCATGGTACTGTTTTTAGTGAAAACAGAAATAATTCCATAATGTAGCTGCTAAGCCCCCAGCCATTCATATCATACATGACATCATGTGGTATGGAATAGCCCTTGGGCCAGTCTGGGTCAGCTGTCCTGGCTGTGCTCCCTCTCAGCGTCTTGTGCACCTAGCAGAGCATGGGAAGCTGAAAAGTCCTTGACCAGTGTGAGCACTACTGAGCAACTATTTAGCAATAACATAGCACTACTTAGCAAGAAACAAAACATCAGTCTATCAACATTATTCTCACCTTAAACCCAAAATACAGCACTACACCAGCTACTACGAAGAAACTTAACTCTATCCAAGCTGAAACCAAGAAATGCCTCGTCCTCCACTTCCATCTTCTTTCCTCCACTACCCACCGCTTCCCTCCTCCTTTTTCTTTTTCTTGCCTCCTCTTGCCTACTCCTTCATTTGCCTTGTATCCTACTCTAAACTCCTCTTGGCTCCCGATGCCTCGTCTT
>NW_028121099.1:0-35941 GCF_965183815.1 Platalea leucorodia
GTCACAAGTGCTGATCAGAGGGAGAGAATCACGTGCCCTGGCTGTGCTCCTGCTCACACAGCCCAGGACGGTGTTGGCCATCTTTGCTGGTGGCTCATCTTTTGCCTAATGGAACCCAAAGACCAGCAGACCCTTTCCTGTGGAGCTGCTACCCGCGTAGCCAGTCCCTGTCCTATGCCATTTCAGGGCCTACATCCACTTCAGGAGCAGGACTTTGGTGGAATCTTTACTGGATACCATGAGGTTTCTATGTCCTTTGGGATGGCAGCCCTGCCCTCCAGCCCTGCCCTGCTCTCCTCACTGGGATGTCTTCTACAAATGTATATGAAAAAGTCCTCTCTCCAATCCTCCAGGTCTACTCAAAAGATGTGAAACAGGGCAGGTTGCAAGCTAGACCCCTGCAGGACCCTACTACCTAGATGCCTCCAGGCAGAGCACCACGCATGTACCACACTCCTCCAAGCCCAACTACTCTCCAGCTGGTTTTTCCTCAACGACTTATCCACCCATGCAGCCCATACTGTCCTAACATGGACACAAGAAATTTCTGGAGGGATGATGCTGAAAGCCTTGATGACTTCCAGGTAAAAGAGCATCTCTGCTCTCCCCGCATCCAGCAATCCTGTCCTTTCATCACAGAAAGCAAAGAGGATGGCCAGGAACAAGCTCCCCTGGGTAAATCCAGTCGCCTTCTCTTTCAGACACCCAGAAATGGGATCCGAGTGGACACGCACTGGGGCACAGCTTTTCATTCCCCTGCTCATCATTTGGGCATTTTTGGAAGGTGCATGCAATGTGTGGGTGCTGCCAGTGATCAGGGAGACCCCAGAGTCTCCGTGACCTTTCAAAGATAATGCTGGAGAGTGGCCTCGCTGTGCCATTGGCCTGCTCACTCAGCTGCCTGCGATGCTGCCCCTCCTGTCCCATAGACTGGTAAAAGATTGTTTGCTCAAGTGATCCCTCACTTGATCCCCATCCACTGCTGCCTGTTTCCCTCTAGAGTCCTGCCTGGAGGCACAAAAGTTTGGGAGACCTTGCTGGGGAAGTCTGCGGCAAAGAGGACACACAGAATCTCACATCTATCTATACCTGCTCTTCTTAAATTCAGCAGTGGCCGCACAGGATCTTTGTTTCTTCTTTAACTGTTCCTGAAGCAGAAAACACTCCTTATGGTGCCCTTCAATTGCCTTTCAAGTTTAGACTGAGTTTCAATTTCGACTATTGCTAGTCTTTTAGGATGCTGTCCTTGAAGACCAGCTGTCCTGAGCTCTGCCACCTGCCTTGGCAGCTCATTCCATCAGTGTCACAGGTCTCTCTACGACATTAACGGCTCCCACTCATCCTGTCTGTGCCACTGGCTGAGGACATTGCTGCACATTTGGGTTGAAGCAAGACAGCTGTGGAACCAGGCCACCTCATCTTTGCCATAAGGAATCCAGCTACCAAGTTTGCAATTTAACGAGGCCTGTAGTGATCCTGTGTGTGCAAAGGCAGAGACAAGGCATGGACAAAATAGAGCCGCATGTCTTTCTAGCCCCAGGTCTAAGGAATCAGGATGAAATGCATAAATTCACTCAACAGAACACATCCTCCCAGCTTGGAGAAATTAGATCATTTCACCTTCCTGGGTGTACTCCTTAATGATGAGACAAAAAAAAAAGGAGGATTCTCATGCCCAAGTCTTTCTGATAGGAGTAATGACTCTCCTGGAAGTAAGTATCTCTCCCCTCAGCTGAGAGAGGGAAAATGAGTGATGCCTTTAGCCCGTTTCACTGCAGGTTCCCCTGGAGCCCCAGGGACACCTGGAAGGAGCCCAGAGGGGCAGAGAAAGTGGTGCCTTGGGCTGGGCCTCTGCTGCTGAGCTGGGCTGGGCTCCTGGGATGGAGGCAGCTCATGGCAAGTGGGCAGCACTGCAGAGAGACAGCTCTGCCCAGGAGCAGCTCCTCTGCAAAGGGCAGCAGGGCTGAGGGCACTGCCTGCAGGCAGCGAGGGGAGATAAGAGAAGTAAGAGTGATCTTAAGGGCTGTGTGGATTGGGAGGATGCTGAGAGCACACTGGAGGAGAAATCTTCACAGCCTTGAACACAGTAAGTCTCTAGCAGCAGGGCAATGCACATGAGAGCCTTTGAGGTGTCTCACAGACACGGAAGATCATGCTGCAGATAGGAAACGGCAGGATGGCGCTCAGGTTCTCTTTACTGTGGAGAAGGATGTGCTCTATCCTGCCACACTGTCAGAGAACAGGACATCATGGCTGCCTTCTCCAAAGGATTGCTGCAGGCGTGTGCAGCCAGGGCTGTCCTTCAGAACAGGATCCCTGCACCACAGGGGGCTGAGTGCTGACCCTGGCAGGCGGCAGACTCCCTGCCCCAGCACTCAGCCATCTCAGGGAGACCCGCACAGCTCTACGAGAAGAAGCTGTGGGTGGAAGGAGGGACTGCTGACAGGGCAGTGCAGGGTCCTTATGATCCTGAGAGGCTGCTGCACGGGACAATGCGGCTCACAGATTGAGCTTGTGCCCAAGTCATTTCCGAGGGCACTTTTCATGAGTCTGTTCAGGGCAGGGCTTTCCTGCTTCTGTCTGTGCTTTCCTCAATTTGTGCTTCCACTTCTCCCTGGCTCGGCTTGGTGGGAATGGAAACACAGTTGTGTGCATTAGAGAAAGGGCTGAGGCTCCTAAGCCATCACACTGAGGTTTACTGGGAACTTCAGCAAGTGCCTTCACCCCCACCAGCCCACAGATAACACCAGCATCACCTTTCCAGGTTCATCAGGGTTTGCGTGACCTGTTCTTTAACACGTGTGCACACAGAGCAGAGCAGTGCAGCACTGTGCACAGGGGCTGGGCTGGGGTCTGTGAGCACTGGCAGGGAAGAGACGCGGGGCCAGAGAAACAGCTCCCGGCTGGGACAGCTCCAGGCAGTGGAGACAAGGGCAGGGAGGAAGGGAAATGCTAAGGGAAACCCTGTTGCAGGGGAGATATGGGCACCTCCCGGCCACCCCTGCAGTGCCAATGCCTTCCCTGAGCAACACCCCTCTTGTCTCCTCTCCCGCCTAGCAAAGCCCCCAGCCAGCACGTGGGGTCTAGGGTGTTGGTCACCTCCCCGTCCGTCTGCCAGCAGGAGAGACAAAGTGCATCTCTCCTGCCATGTGCCCCTTTCCCGCTGGCCAGGGGCTGAGGGTGACTGCCCTGCACTGTCACCGTCTGGGAGGTGGTGCGCAGTGCTGGGTAAGCGAAAGGCTTTCCTGAGTGCCCCCTGTCTCTCTCCTTGCCTCCCTCAGCTGCTCTTGGTGTTGCTGTCAGGCTCTCTGGGAATGGGAGTTTCAGCTGCAGAGTCAGGCACTGATCTTGTGGGTCCTCCCATTCGGGTGTGTTTATGGCAATGAGGAGTCCCAGCTTTCCTCTAACCTGTGACGCTCTGGGCAATGCAGTCTGTGAGGCTCGGGAATGAGCTGACCCTCCCTTAACCTGATGCCATCATTAGCACAGCTGGCTATCTCCTTGGGGTGTCCTTCCAGGCTGTGAGCTGCCTTCCAGGATGCAAACCTGCCCTGTAGCACCTTATGTTATCTGAAGGCCCCATGGAGAAGTGCAGAGATGCTACAACAGTGAAAATGCTGTTGGGTTTGTGAAATGAGCCATGTGTGTCCGAGGCTAAATGTGGGGTGCTGAGACCTTGAGAAAGGGTGAGACATTTAGTGGTCTGCAGTGGATCCCTCAGCTCTCAGCAGCGTCCGGTGGCTTTTCAGGGTAAAGTGGGAGTGTGATCGCCCTCCACCTCAGAAAGATGCAAGCCCAGGGCAGCTGGGAACAAGATGGATAAAAAGACTGGCTCTCCTCCCTCTACACTAAGCCACAGGTAACCCTCTTGCCTTGTAGGACTCCCTGTGTTCTCCCTAAGGGCAGCAGAAATGCTGAGGGTTTCTGACATCCAAACACACTCCCCAGGGGAGATGGAGGGAAGCTGTAAAACTAACCTCTCCAACTGCCTTCTGCCATCCCCGTTCCTTAGCACTGGGAGCTGCAGATGCTGACAGGCCCTTCTGGGGTGGGAGCAGTTTCATTTGACAAAGTCAAACACCAGCACTGGACCCTGCACCCACCGTTCTCATGAACTGTTTCCTGCAGAGCAGGGCTGACTCCTCGGCAGCCAGTGGGAAGAGCCCCTGCTCCTCATGGCACACTCAGCCAGCACTAACCAGAGCTCCACGAACAGAGCTGAAGGAAGGTCTCTTAGAAAAGGAAGAGGGTGGGTGCATGTGTCAGGGAGAGGGTCCAGGGAAAATGGTTTGATTTTGCTCAGGGAAGTTCATCCTAACTTGTTGCTGCCTTTTCCCCCTTGGACAGCGCCCCATGCCCAGAGGAAAGACATGTCCAACAGTAGCTCCATCACCCAGTTCCTCCTCCTGGCATTCACAGACACACGGGAGCTGCAGCTCTTGCACTTCTGGCTCTTCCTGGCCATCTACCTGGCTGCCCTCCTGGGCAATGGCCTCATCATCACCACTGTAGCCTGCGACCACTGCCTCCACACCCCCATGTACTTCTTCCTCCTCAACCTCTCCGTTATTGACTTGGGCTCCATCTCCACCACTGTCCCCAAATCCATGGCCAATTCCCTCTGGAACACCAGGGACATCTCCTACGCAGGATGTGCTGTCCAGATCTTGGTGTTTGCATTTTTTATTTCAGCAGAACTGTGTCTCCTCACCATCATGGCCTATGACCGCTACATTGCCATCTGCAAACCCCTGCACTATGGGACCCTCCTGGGCAGCAGAGCTTGTGTCCACATGGCAGCAGCTGCCTGGGGCGGTTGCTTCTTCTATGCTGTGCTGCACACTGCCAATACATTGTCACTACCCCTCTGCCAAGGCAATGCTGTGGACCAGTTCTTTTGTGAAATCCCCCACATTCTCAATCTCTCCTGCTCCGATGACTACCTCAGGGAGGTTGCGCTTATTGTGGTTAGTCTTTTAGTAGTATTCAGCTGTTTTGTTTTCATTGTGCTGTCTTATGTGGAGATCTTCAGGGCCGTGCTGAGGATTCCCTCACAGCAGGGACGCCACAAAGCCTTTTCCACGTGCCTCCCTCACCTGGCCGTGGTCTCCCTGTTTATCAGCACCGGAATGTTTACCTACCTGAAGCCCCTCTCCATCTCCTCCCCATCCCTGGACCTGGTGGTTTCATTTCTGTATTCGGTGGTGCCTCCTGCAGTGAACCCCCTCATCTACAGCATGAGGAACCAGGAGCTCAAAGATGCAGTGTGGAAAATGACGACTGGATGTTTTTCTGAAGCAATTAACTGTCCATTTTCTTATGCATATCACTTATAATGTATCTCATTACAGGCTCAACCTGTCTTTTGGAGGTTTGGTGGTTGTGGCAGTTGTCTTTTTGCTCAGTTTTGCTTGTGATAATGTTGTGCACAAAGATTTGTCATTATTCATACCATTTCTAATTCACTATCTACCTTTCTAGTGTTACCCAGAGGCTTGAAAGGAGAGACATGTTCTCTGTGCATTTAAAAAAATAAAGGACCCTGCAGTGACTTTTTTGTCTGAGACTTTTGTTTTTCTGAGACTTTCTCTGGAGCTGCACGGCAGTGCCTGTGTGGTGACGTGGAGGGGGAAAGAGTCTCAGCACAGCAGCACGGCCAGGCAGCACCAGCGCTTGGTCTTTCCCAAGCTGCATTCTTTTAAATTCCACACTCTCTTTCTGAGCCCCTCTCTTGGTGTAAGGAAGGATTGCTCTGGCAGCTTGGTCACAGGCCTTTTGTGTGGCAGTCCTGTGACTGCAGGCAGGGACAGGCAACGGGCACTTCTGTGACAGAGCTGACCTCCAGAACAAAGTTTCCATCATACAACGGGATCTCCTGATGGCAGTGCCTGAAATCTTAGGTCTTCTACTTTTTCGCTCAAGAACAAGCCCAAGAAAGTGCCCTCAAGAGGAAAACACAGCCAAACCGTTTGAGTATTCAGTGTGGGAGCACGTGGCAGTGTCCTTGCACAGCCAGGCCTCCTGGGGGAGATAGGAAGGACCAGCAGAGCAGGCTCTGGGCTGAGCCCATGGTCGCTGGACACCACAGGGAAGCTGCCCCAAGGCAACCGTCACAGACACCCAATAACAATCACCCTTTCCAGCACTGGACTGTCACCCCACCTCGTACAGGTTGTTTATCCCTCCATAGTGGCACACCAAATGACTAGGTCAGAAGTCCATGTTTGTGTTGTACAGAGGTGAGATCACGGAGGAGATATTCCTGGAAGACATGTCAAAGAGTATTGAAGAGAGGAAGGTGATTAGAGAAAGCCAACATGGCTTCACAAAGGCCAACTTGTGCCTGACTCCTCTAGTGGCCTTACATGGAGTAACTGCATTAATGGACAACGGAAGAGCTAGAGATGTCACCTGTCTAGCCTTCTGTAAGTCCTCTGATATGGTCCCCCACAACATTCTTGCTGCTGCTAAGTTGGAGAGATACAGATTTGACAAATGCCCTCTTAGATGGATAAGGAACTGGCTGGATGGGTGCATCCAAAGAGTTACAGGCAATGGATCCATGTCTGAGTGGAAACCAGTACCAAGTGGTGTCCCTCAAGGGTCCGTACTGGGACCAGTACTGTTTAATATCTTCATCAATGACATAGTCAGTGGGATTGAGTGCACCCTCAGCAAGCTTGCAGATGACACCAAGCTGAGTGGGACGGTTGATTCGCTTGAGGGGAGGGACGACATCCCGAGGGACCTTGACAGGCTTGACTAGTAGGTCCGTGCAAACCTTGTGAAGTTCAACAAAGCCAAGTGCAAGGTCCTGCACCTGGGTCGGGGCAATCCCCACTGTCAGTAGCGACTGGGAGATGAATGGATTGAGAGAAGCCCTGCAGAGAAATGTTTAGGGATATTGGTGGGTAAAAACTTGGACATGAGCCGGCAATGTGTGCTTGCAGCCCAGAAAGCCAACCATATCCTGGGCTGCCAAAAAAATCATATCCAGCAGGTGGAGGGAGGTGATTCTCCCCTCTAACAAGTAACAAGGGGAGACAATCACTTCAGCTCACTCTTTTGGCAAGGCTCCTCTTTATATGTTCTAGGACACTGCTGGCCACCTTTGCTACCAGGTCTCACTGCTGGGTCATGTTTTGCCTTCTGTCCCCCACCCCCACCAGGGCCTTTTCCGCAGAGCTGCTCCCCAGCCAGGCAGTCCCCAGCCCCTGCAACTGCAGGCTGTTAGGCTGTCCCAGGTGCAAGACCTGGTGTCCTGGTTTAACCCCAGCTGGCAACTAATCACTACGCAGCCACTCACTCACTCCCTGCCTCCAGTGGGATGGGGGAGGAACTGGAAGGGTAAAAGTGAGAAAGAAACTCATGGGTTGAGATTTAAGCAGTTTAATAACTAAAAAGAAATAATAATAATAATAATAATAATAACAACAACAACAACAACAAAGAAATGTAAGGAAAAGAGGAAAAGAAAAAAGGAAAGTGAGAGGAAAATAAAACCCAAGAAAAACAAGTGATTCAAATGAAAACAGTTGGTCAAATACAACTGACTGATGTGTAGCCAGTCCTCAGTCAGAGCACCCCCCCGCCAACCTCCCCTCCCCGCCCTGTTTTATTGTTGAGCATGACATCATACGGTCTGGAAGATCCCTTTGGTCAGTTGGGGTCAGCTGTCCCAACTGTGTCCCCTCCCAACTTCTTGTGCACCTCCACCCTACTCACTGATGGGGTGGAGTGAGAAGCAGAGAAGGCCTTGATGCTGTGTAAGCACTGCTCAGCAGTAACCAAAACATCTGTTTGTTTTCAACACTATTTTCATCACAAATCCAAAACATAGCCGCATACAAGCTACTATGAAGAAGTTAAACTCTATCCCAGCCAAAACCAGTACATCTGGACTTTGTCCTTCATCTATCTCGTGAAGTTCCTGACAGGACAGTCCTTCTGCTTGTCAGGTTTGCCCTGAATGGCATCCCTAGGGCACAGCAATGGTCCTCCCAATTTAGTGCCATCCACAGACATGGTGACAGTTGCCTCCTCCGGGTCATGGAGACAGGTGTTAAACTGCACAGGGCCCAGGAGAGGCCCCTGTGCTGCCCCACAATGCCCCAGTATGGCCCACTGGCGTCCAGGTAGGGTATGACCCCTTCTCCACTGCTCTCTCAGCCTCATCATCCAATGGGGTTTCACCCATCTGTTTGTTGACCCATCCAGACTGTAATGGCCCAATGTGGGTACCAGGATATAGAGGGAGACCATGCCAAAAGCCTTGCTGGAGTGGAGGTAAAGGACATCCACTGTTCTCCCCTCGTGCATAAAAGCAGTTCCTTCATCAGGAAGGCCATCAGGTTGGTGAGGCAGGATTTACCCTTGGCTAATCCATGCTGACTGCATTTGGACACCTTCTGCTCTTTGAGGTGCCCAGCAATGTCCCCCAAGAGCACTCAGGGGAAGGCTCACTCCTCCCCCAAGTGAGCTTGTACAGCCTGGCGTTCCCGGGGTTGCACTTTTGGCCTCTTTCAACGATGGCTGCAACATTGGCTTGTCCTCACTCCCAAGAGACCTCTACCAATCCTGTGACCTTTCAAAAGGGATATTCCAAAGAAATATCAATCTTCCAGTGTCACTTCATTACCACTATTCTGCTCGTTACATGGTGTATTTAATTTAAACGAAATTTAAATTGAATTTATTAAAAGAAATTAAAATTACTTATGTAAATTTAATTTTTATCTTTCATATATTTTCACCTTTCTTGATAGAAGAACCATTTCTAACATCATCTTTTCACAGGAACACTGCCTAGACAAAAGCCCTTTCCCTTATTCTCCTGTTTTCTCCTCCCCTTACTCTTGGTTCATTCAGATTCCTCTCACCCATCCAGCTGCTGCTTTGACATCAGGGACTTAAAAGTTTGCCTCTCTTTCAGAGGTCTAATTGTATCCTTAGCCAACTCTTTAATTATGTTTATATCTCTCTTCTTTGGATCTGCCTACCTGAAATAGTTCTCCTAAGATTATCCCCTGTAGAAAGGCAACCTCATTAGAGGCAGCTTGTGCTTAGCAGATGCTTGCAGAGTCGGTTTTCTTTATGGAACTTGACCATGCTTGACTTTTCCTTTGCTTGCAAATAGGAAAAACCCTTCTGTGCCTGTGTGCAGCCAGGTCTCTAAGGAGAGCAGGGGGGAGATGGTGCAAAGGAGCTGTACCATCCAGCTGCAGAGATCAGTGGAGAAGTCTGCTGTAAGGAAAAGTCCCAGGTGGGCACGGAGAGAAATGGTGGGGTTGGGGAGGTGAGGTGGGAGGTTGTCAGAGCTCAAGGGACAGCTTCTCCTACCAGTCCAGACGTCCTGAGGAGACACCCTGCAGCAATATCTATTGGAGAATGCTGCTGTCACCTCTTCTCTAAACTGAAAAATAATAAACTACACCCTTAGAAATAAAACCTCATTTTTATTAGAAGCTCTGACAAAGTCTCCCCAGGGACTCATTAGAGCAGAGAATTGGAGGCCATGATTACAGGGAGGCAAAGGGAATGTGCAGGCAGCTCAGCTGCTGAGGAAACTTTTTTTGTTTGTTTGTTTTAAATGAAGCAGCAAGGCCAAACCCTCACCCCCAGGCAATGGGAGGGCAGATCCTGTCCCTCATGTGTGGGTCAGGACTCTTCCTGGGGGCAGTGGGATTTGAAGGTGAGCAATGCCAAGTCAGGACAACCCCAATAAGGGGTGAGGGGCAAACCAAGTCCAGAGCCTCAAAATCAAGTTTTGCCTAGTCCAGATATGGCCGCACCAGTGCAGAGCCGAGGGGGATGATAGCCCCCTTGCCTGGGTGGCCACAGTCCTCCTACTGCAGCCCTGTATGCAGTTGGCCTTACTCACTCTTTCTGGGTAGTGTTTGCTCTGGGAAATGGCATTTGAAATGATACTTCACAGGGCCTGCGTGCCTTTCTTCGTGGGGACATAACAAACCAGAACCTCCAGGTACAACAGAACACCCAAGTCAGGTGCCTGCTGCTGGCTATCAGGTTCTCAGGCAGAAGTGATGTCATAGTCAACATCCGAGCCATGTGTCTGCTGATGGCAATCACCCAAAGAGACTGGAGACTAAAGTGACCTCACACTCACCTTTGTTCTATGTGCTTCCTCATGGTCTATGAGCTTCTCAGACACAACTGATGTCATAATGCCATCCCAACCCATCAGCCCTCTTGTGGCCTATCAACTGACCAGACAAAAGGAACCTCACCATCATCTTCCAAGCCATGTGCCTGCTACTGGCCTTTCAGCTTCTCTGGTAGACACAACCAAGCCATGTAGCTGCTGCTGTCCCATCAGGTCCTCAGGTGGAAGGGGTGCGACAACCCATACCCAAGGCCTCTTCCTGGAGGCGCCTACCAGGTCCTTAGGGAAAGGGATTTCCACAATCAGCGTGCCAACCAGGCGCCTTCTGCTGGCCCATCAGGGTTGCTGGCAGATGTGAACCAAAAAGCACATAACCCAGCCACCAGTCAAGGGCTGACCTATCAGCTACTTCCGAAAGAAGTGATCTCACAGTCCCTTTTCCCAGACACGTTCCTGCTGCTGGCCTATCACCTCCAAAGACAGAAGTGACCTCACAGCCCCCTTCACAGCCTTGTGCCTCCTGCTGGCCCATGAGATCCTGAGGCACAGCTGACCACACCATAACATTCCCACCCGTCTCCTCCCTGTGGCCTGTGGGCTGACCAGATCCAGGTCACGTCACATTCCTTCTCAAACACCTTGAGACTGCTTCAGGGCCTCATGATCCCTGGCCTGCCTTCAAGAGGCCAAACAGCTTAAGTTCGGGTTAGGAGGGGGTTGAAGGTGAGGGGGTTAGAGCACAGGAATGAGGGCTTTGGGAGTTAGGTGTTCAGGGTAGGGCTTAGGGCTCAGAGCTCGCCTTTCAGTGCTGGGGATTAGGCAGTCTTAGGGGGAGGGTTTGGTGTCCTTCTGAGGGTGCCTGGTTAGTGTTAAGGCTGTGGGCTAGCTTTGTGGCTGAGGGCGTTGTTTAGGGCTGGGGATAGGGCAAGGATTTAGGCTAGCATTTTAATGCTAAGGATAAAGGCTAGGGGCTTGCGTAAGCAATAGGGTAAGAGTAAGGGTAAGGAGTTAAGGGTCTGGGATTTGTCTTAGATGGAAAGTTTGAGGTGAGGGATAGGCTAAGCTCAATTAGGTCAGTAAGAGTGGATTACTGCCGGGGGGGAGTGGCATTTAGGGGTAGGGTTAGGGCTTAAGGTTACTGGTTAGAGATAGTGTAAGGGCTAAGCATGAATGTTTTCACAGTCTATGTTTTCACAGCAACGTCATCATAACCCCTTTTACTTCTTCTTTAGTGTTTATTGGCCAAGCCTCTCTTCCTTCCCCCAAATCTCCCATCTCTCTTGCCCAGGCTCCTCCTGACCTCCCCAAATGTGTCATCTTGTTGGGGGCAGCTTTCTGATGACCTTCGTGGCCTCCGAGTAGCTCTCTCCCTGCAGCTGATCAGTCAGAAGTGACCTCAGAGCCAGGATGCCACGGGACACATTGTGCTGCTGTGCTTGAGAGGCCTCTTCACAGCCTACCCAGCAGCACTGGAGAAAGGTGATGCCCTGCACCATCCCAGAGGCAGCCTGCTTGCAAACCAGCTCAGGCACCAGAAGGGTTGCTGGATTACCTTTCCCACATGGGTGCCTCAGTTACCCCAGAGCACCCTGGATGCAGTGGCAACCTCTGTGAGGACAACTGAATCAAGCCCAGAATGTAAATTTTAGAAAAATTTGAAACCTATGCAGAAAATCTCTCTGTAACAGCTGAAAAAAGTCTTCCTTTCCAGCATTGCTAGACTTTTAATGACTTTTTATGAAATTTTGCTGATCACTGAGGGATGCTGCTAGTATCTGGCTCCTCGGAGGACTTGGTACCAGTGATGGCATTTGGTCCTGAGTCTCCAGCCAACTTCCCACCCCACCGCATCATCCACTTCTTCAGTCCAGATCAGGACACCCAGGTCAAATGCATAAAATCAACTTTCTCACCATGGTAGGTTGAGAAAGCTGGATTTGTTGACTCTGCAAAAAAAGAAGGCTTTGGGGACACCATTGGAACAGCCGTCCCACACCTACCAGGAGGTGATCCGGAAGAGTCAGGCTCTTCACTGTTGTGCATGATGGGATGATGAGGGCCAATGATCAAGGAGGTTTCCCAGAGAGGAGGTGCCATCTCCATCTTTGGTGGGTTTGAAGCCCAACGTGAATAAAGTCCTGTGCAACCTGGTGTGACCCCGTGGGTGACCCTGCTGTCAGCAGGAGGTTGGACTGGAAACCTCCGGAGGTCACTTGCATCCTGAACGATTGTGTGTTTCCAGCCACCACGGCTTTTCTCTTGAGGATTTGAGGGAAAGCACTCAGGTTCCCCATGACCATGGAAGTCAGTCAGGCATAACTATGGTCAGAGCAAGTGCAGCTTTCTTGTCCCACTCCAGCCTGTTGCAGGTGAAGGGCTGCTTGGCAGGTACCCCTGAACAGCCCTGGCCATGTCCTTGCCTTCACCTTGTATTTTCTTTTTCCCTCTTTTGCCCCTCCCAAGTTCTTCCCTTTGATCATGCTCATGTCCTCCCATACAAATAGTCCACCTCTCGCTACCCTTCCCTCATCAGCTATGGTTTGTCTTGCTTTGTGCCCTCATGTGGTGTTTCTGGGATGCTCACCGCAGTAATACCTATTTCGGCCAGCAATTTCATTTAATTAGTATGTTGTCATCAAGGCAGGCTCAGACTGGGCTGGATGAGGAGCAACCTCAAAGAAAAGGGCCTGGGCATTACAAGGGATGCCATAGCAGCCAGTGGTGGTGCTAAACAGTGCAGGCCCTGAGCCCAGCAGGAGGAGGCAAAAATGGCCGTGCAGCAAAACTCACCCATAAACCTGTGGTGAGTGGAGAGTGCTGCAAGTGGCCAAATAGGGAGGCTCACTCCAGTGACTGAAAGCTCCCTCCAGTCCCATTCCACACATCGCCCTGAGCCCTACTGCCCTCAGCCCATGGAGAACAGCACAGCAGCACAGACTCACGGGGGCAATGGTTTATCCTGTTCCTGAGCTCAGCTTTGGAAGAAGAGCCCAACCTCCAGACACCAGCACTGAGGAAATCCCCTTTTATTACAGAGATGTGATATGGGAGGCCAGCTGTGCCATCGGGCCAGACACACGTCCTTTGGGTCAGACAGACTGGGTTCATGCCTCTGGAGAAGCGGACTGCATGCAGACATTCCTGGAGAAACACAGTTATCACAAATAAAATGCCCAAAGCACAGGAGGTTCCCCAGATACATTGGAAATCACTTGGAAAGAGACACGGGCAGCTTATTGCTGCTGAAAGACTACGGATTGAATGAGTTTCTTCACTGCGTCTTTGAGCTCCTGGTTCCTCATGCCGTAGATGAGGGGGTTCACTGCTGGAGGTACCACAGAATACAAAACAGCCACCATCAGATCCAAGGATGGGGAGGAGATGGAGGGAGGCTTCAGGTAGGCAAACACTACAGTGCTGATAAACAGGGAGACCACGGCCAGGTGAGGGAGGCACGTGGAAAAGGCTTTGTGTCGTCCCTGCTGTGAGGGGATCCTCAGCACAGCCCTGAAGATCTGCACATAGGACAGCACAATGAAAACAAAGCACATGAAGACCATAAAGACACCAAGAACAAGAAGCCCGATCTCCCTGAGGTAGGAATGTGAGCAGGAGAGCTTGAGGATGTGGGGAATTTCACAGAAGAACTGGTCCACAGCATTGCCATGGCAGATGGGTATGGAAAAGGTATTGGCCGTGTGCAGGAGAGCATTGAGAAATGCACTGCCCCAGGCAGCTGCTGCCATGTGGACCCAAGCTCTGCTGCTCAAAAGGGTTCCGTAGTGCAGGGGTTTGCAGATGGCAACATAGCGGTCATAGGCCATGCTGGTGAGAAGGTAACACTCTGCTACTACCAACAAGGCAAACAGAAAGATCTGGGCAGCACATCCTGTGTAGGAGATGGCCCTGGTGTCCCAGAGGGAATTGGCCATGGATTTGGGGACAGTGGTGGAGATGGAGCCCAAGTCAATAACGGAGAGGTTGAGGAGGAAGAAGTACATGGGGGTGTGGAGGTGGTGGTCACAGGCTACAGTGGTGATGATGAGGCCATTGCCCAGGAGGGCAGCCAGGTAGATGCCCAGGAAGAGCCAGAAGTGCAAGAGCTGCAGCTCCCGTGTGTCTGTGAATTGCAGGAGGAAGAACTGGGTGATGGAGCTGCTGTTGGATGGTTGCTGCCTCTGGGCATGTGGTCCTGTTCGTACAGGAAGAGTCAATGAAGGGGACATTTCTCTGAGCAAAATCAAAGCTTTCTTTTAGACCCTCACTCAGACACACTCTGCCCCATCCCACACCCACCCCATTCCTTTTCCACGAGACCTTCCTTGAGCTCTGCGGCTGCAACTCTGGCTGAGTGTGCTGTGAGGAGCAGGGCCTCTGCCTGCTGGCTGCTGAGGACTCAGCCCTGCTCTGCAGCAGTGAGATCGTGGGAACGGTGGGACAGGGGCCAGTCCTGGTGTTCAACTTTGTCAGATGAAACTGCTCCTAATGCAGAAGGGCCTGTCAGCATCTGCACTCCCATGCTAAGGAACAGGGATGGCAGGAGGCACTTTGGGAGATTTTAATGCTCCACCTCCATCTCACCTGGGCAGTTTTCTTAGATTTCAGAAAATGTCAGCATTTCTGCTGCACTCAGGGAGAGCAGAGCAAGTCCTGGGAAGCAAAAGGACAAGGACAGCCAAGTGTCCTAACGATACCATCTGATTAAGGGAAAAACAGCTTATTCTCCAGCCCCATAGACCGTATTGCCCACAGCCCCACAGTTGAGATGAAAGCTGGGACACTTGTTCCCATGGACACACCTGCATGAAAGGACCCACAAGATCAGTGTGTGACTCTGCAGCTGAAACTCCCATCCCCAGAGAGCCTGGCAGCAAGAACAAGATAACAATAGCAATAACAGACCAGTGGAGGAACAAGGGAAAACACAGTGAGGGTGTGGCTGAGAGAGGCCAGGGCAGAGGCATTGGGGCACTCGGACAGCGTTCCCCTTCCCCAGCTGTGCGCGCCACCTCCCAGACACCACCATTGCCGGGCAGCTGCTCTCAGCCCCTGTGCTCTGCAGAGGGAACTGGGCCCGTGGCTGCAGAGCTGCACCACGGCTCTGCTGGAGCTCTGGCTGCAGAGGAGGTGGTTCACGCCTTGGAGCCCCCAGCCCTGAGGGCAGAGGCTTTGGTGGGTGGGAGAGGAGGCAAGGGGGCTTGCTCAGAGGAAGGCGTCTGCATTGGAGGGGATCATACGGAGGTTTCTGAATTCTCCCTCCCACAGCATTTCTGGTTTTAGTTTTGTCTCATTCCCAGATCATCTCCCTGCTGCCTGGAGATCCTCACCCTGGGAGGTGTTTCCCTGTCCCATGGCTTTTCCCTGCAAGTGGTGACAAACCCCCTCCCAACCTCTGTGCACTCACCCTGGCCCCACAGAAACCTGCCTGTTTGCAGGGCACTGGCTGGGTGCATGTTCCTGTTTGCAGGTGGAGAAGGGCAGGTCAGAAGAACCCTGAGGGGTCCAGCAGAGGTGATGCTGGTGCTGTCCATAGGCAGAGCAGTGGCTGAGGGCACATTAGGAGGCTCCTCTCAGGAGTTAATGATCACTCGCTCAGGAGTCCAGTGACTTATTCAAAGTTGCCAGCTCCTTTTCCATTCATCCATTTTCCACTAGCCCCCACTCCATGTAGGAAACTGAAAACAGAAATTCAGGAAATCTTCATTTTCTTTATGACAATCCCTGCCAGGACCTCCTCCTTGAAACATCCCTTAGGAAATATTCTGGGGCTGAACTGGAGCTGTGAGCAGCCCTGACCCATGCAGCCCTCTCTCAACAGCAGCAGGACCCTGCCCTCCCAGGGGTCCCTTCTTCCACCCACAGATTCTCCCCACAGCGCCGTTGGGAGCTCCCCGGGCAGGCTGAGCACTGACCCTCGCACACAGACTGCTGGGGCACAGGGACCCTGCTCTGAAGGACAGCCCTGGGCATCCCTGGCTGTGCACCTGGCTTAACACCCTTGCAGTCACCCCCAGAGGAAGGCAGCCATCATGCCCTGTTCCCCTGATGGTGCAGCAGGGAAAACCTGCTCTGGAATGTGCCTTCCTCCTCTACACTAGAGAAGCTGTGAGAATAACACTTAAAGATCCCACAGGCTGTGGGATGTAGCAGCTTTTGGAGATCCCTCCAGTAACTGCAGCTTCACTGCCCTGCTTCTAGGGACTTACCTTGTCAAGGGATGTGAAGATTTCTCCCACAGTGAGCTCTCAGTGTCCTCGCACCCCAGACTGCCTTTAACCTCTCTCTTCCTGGCTTCTCTCCCCTCAGTGCCTGCATGCAGTGCCCTCAGCCCTGCTGCGCTTTGCAGAGGAGCTGCTCCTGGGCAGAGCTGTCTCTCTGCAGTGCTGCCCACTTGCCATGAGCTGCCTCCATCCCAGGAGCCCAGCCCAGCTCAGCAGCAGAGGCCCAGCCCAAGGCACCACTTTCTCTGCCCCTCTGGGCTCCCTCTAGGTGTCCCTGGGGCTCCAGGGGAACCTGCTGAAGGCATCACTGATGTTCCCTCTCTCAGCTGAGGGGAGACAATTACTCCTAGCACTGTCATTTCTCCTATCAGGAAAAGATTTGGCCATGGGAATCACCTTTCCTTGTCCCATCATTAGACAAGACACACAGACAGTGACATCAAAATTTACACTTTCTGAAAGAAGGGATTCACAGAGTCAATGAAGGCATCTCAATCAGGGTCTGTAGTCCTGGTGGTGGAAAGGGACTCAGCTCCCTCCCATGCCTGCCACAAACCCAGCGGAGGTGGGATTCCTCTTGCCTCATTTCAGCTGTGCAGAACATAGGCACCTGCATGTGAGCGGCCTGTCTCAGCACCCATGCTCATCATTGGAGAGGGATGCGAGGAGTGAGATGCAAATGTCTGGTGACATTTGAGGTGCCAGGGGTGGTCCAAGACATGGGCAGGGAACTGTAAACTGAAATGGAGCAGCTCATACAGACAGGGCAGGATCTGGGGGCATCCTCTTGGAGGCTGTTGAGAATTTCCTTTGGCCTTCTGAAATGAGAGCTGATGCCCAAAAGAAGGGCAGTTGAACTTATTATGTTCAGGGCAGCTTACAGAGTTATTCGTCTGAACAACTGGAGTGATGTGCCATAGGGAGAGCTCAGTCTCCCTCTTCTCCTTCCGCTGTAGCTACTAGATCTCCACTAACTACATTGCCAGTTGTCTCAGGTTCAGCCCCACCTTGCCTAACAGAATTTAGGGCAGCGACGCAATGTCCTGTTCAAATCCAGGCCCACAGAGCTACAGGAGACGCCAGGGCTTGCAGGAAGAGCAGAGGACCTCCAGGAAAGCAATTCCCATTCAGGGCGTGTGTGTGACAGACAGCCCAGATGGCATCGCAGGGAGTGTGATTTGCTGCCTGTGTGCCATTGACTGATGCCATCCGTCAGAGGTATCAGCCATCAGATGCCATCAGAGAGGCAAAGTCTGCTCCTCCTCTACCCAGCAGCTGAAGGCATTGTGTGAACACAAAGCACATCGCACCCATGATGATACAGTAAAAGAACAGACCGCTCATTTTCATAGTGTGCCTGGATACAACTTGTCTTCAAGGACAGCATCCTTCAAGCACAGCAATGATCCTTACAAAAACTCAGTTGAACCTGGAAAGGGAATGCAACGCGAACCAAGATGAGTTGTTGCTACATCAGCAACGCTTAAAGAAGAAACAGAGAGAATGGGGGACCACTGCTGAATTTAGTAAGAGTAGGTGTAGATAGATCTATGTCCTCCTTGCCTCAGTTTCCACCAGCGAGGTCTCCCAGGCCTTTGAGCTTTGAGGCAGGACTCTGGAAAGGAACAGCCACTGGTAGATGGGGATCAAGCCAGGGGTTTCTCTGGCAAACCACACCCTTACCAGTCCATGGGACTGGAGAGGTTGGACCCAAGGGTGCTGGTCAGCAAGGTCAGCTCATGTGGATGACTGAGCACAGCCACCCCCAGCAGTGGGCATTCCCCATCTGCCAGCCTGAGGCATGCACACAAGATGGAAGTGTCTGTATCATCCCTGATTGGCACAGGAGGGACCTTCCTTCCTGCTGTATTCCCAGGACAATCCTCCTCCTCCTCCTCTTTCACCTGCAGACATCCGCTGCTTTCCATTTCTGGTTTCAGACATGGTTGTAAGGATTTGCTAACACCATCAGCCATCAGCTTGTTTCTCCCTGACATTCCCTTGACCCCCTGTCCCAGACCTACACATGGCCAATCACTGCTGCTCAGGGCCACTCACTCTTCAGAAGAGGCCTTGAGCTTCCTGGATCTTCCTGGTGAATATTACAATCCTCCTAGCTCCCTCCAGAGCTCATGGTGAGCTTTCTTGGCAATAACTGGGCCTTTATGACCATCACTTATGAAACTGTTGTCTTGTTATGACCTTCTGGGCAGAAAGTGTAGTCACAGAAAAGCACCAAATCTATTAAAAGGGATGCCGAGTGAATTTCCAGTAAGCTACACCCTTAGCGGTGGCTTCCTGGCAAGGAATCTGGCCTGAGAAGGGGATCCAGCCTCTGCCACTCTCTGGAGAGGGAAACCAACAGTGTCCATGCCAGTAGGGGACACAGAGGGTGACTTTTGCAAGACCACCCTTCATCTGAACCGCTTCAAACCTGTGGACTGGGGATCATGCTGTCTATTGCAAATACCGATCCCACTGGAATTGCCCAGAGATGTATGCAAGATTTGCTTTTGCCTTTCTCCAGTCCTGATGACCTTCCAAAATGTATCAGAGTAGTACTGCTATGACATTGGCCTGGTCCCTCAACAGCCTTGGATTCATCCCATCTGGTCCAATGGACTACTAAGGGTTGAGGTTACTGAAGTAACTCCTGACTTGGTCCCCATCCATGGCTGGGTTTCTGGGGTTCTGCCTCTTAGGCACATGGAACTGGGAGACCTTGCTGGTGAAGACAAAGGCCAAGAGTACCTCACACCTATCTACACCTACTCTTAGCAAATTCAGCAGTGGCCACACATGAGCTTCATTTCTTCTTTCACTGTTCCTGAAGTAGTACCAGCTCATCATTGTGCGCTTGAACTCCCTTGCAAATGTCAGCTCTATGGGGACTCTGGCTTTTCTCAAACCAACCATATTTCTGAATTCCTCCTTTGTTTTCATCCTAGCATCCACCTCTTGGACGCTTCCTTTTTTCTGTGGGGCTTCCCCATGAGTTTCCTGTTTCCCCAAGCTTCTCTCCTGATAGCTCTGCTTGTTTTCCTGGCTATTGGTATGCACAGTCTGGTACTTGAAAGGCACTGTCCTTGAAGACCAGCTGTACTGAGCTCTGCTGCCCTTCTGACCAACCTGGCAGCTGTGCTATAAAGCCCTGTGTCGCAAGCTGTGTCCCAAGACCCTCCAGAAACCTCCAGGACTGTTTGTGTGCTGGTGTGGTCCCACTCCAGTGAATGCCAGGGTAATTAAAGTCCACAAGGGGACTTTCATGGGTTCTTTGTCTCCCACAACAATGTCACCCTTACCGGCCTCTCCTCTGACCCTCACCCACAAGGGCTCACCCACCTTGTTCATCCCATAGAGGAGCTCCACACACCTAAGCAGCTCCTTCACAACTGAGGGCAACCCCCTCCTGACCTTTCTGGCCTCCTGATCATCCTGTACCCACCCATTACAGCACCCCAGTGGTGTGAGCTGTCCCAACAGGCCTCAGTTGTTAGCCCCTTCAAGTGGAATGAAGAGATTGCACACACAGCTCCAGCTCCTCCTGTCTGTGCCCCAGACGGAGGGCATTGGTGCATGTCTGGGCTGCAGCAGCTCAGCTTTGGCACATTTAGCTTGAGAGCAGACTTGCAACAGGAAGATCTGCTGCCAAGCACCCAAGACCTTGTATGTGCAACGGGTTTGCTTCAGAGCAGAGACATGCAGGAGGGGATGGGAGATGGCAATGTAAAGAAGATACGAGGTGCCGACAAAGAAGGCAATCCCTGCTCTCCCCACGGCCAGAGAGAAACAGAGCTGGGCTGTGCAGTGTGAGCAGGAGAGGGGTTTGTTATCTGTTGTGTCTGTGCAGCCCTGAGGGCCTGTGGTGGAGCTGAAGCTGATCTCAGGAAGGAAGAGGTGATGTTGAGAGTGTCCTTGGCTGTAGACAACCTGTGATACCGGCTGTCCCGATCCAAAGTCGGGGGAGGTTTCGATGCGATCCCAAGGACGAGATTAAGACGCAAACAAGGTCAAATGCCGTACAACCTTTTACTTTTATTTGAGGGGAGAAGAGAACGGAGGGAGGAGGGAGGGCAAGGGAGGAGAGGAAAAGAATAGGGGGGAGAGAGAGAGAAAGAGAAGGAGAAGGAGGAGTTTGTCACCACCACTTCGAGTCCGGTGATCTTCCGCAGGGTCTTCGGTGGCCTCGGGCTCCGTCGGGGACCGAAGCGGGGGGGGTGAGCCTTGAGGGTGCAGGAACGGAAGGAGTGGTCTCGCGCGCGCCGCTGCCACCCCCGCCGCGGGGCATGTGCGCTCCTTATATGGGGGCTCCCACGCATGCGCGGATCACAAATGTGTATGTGCGGTTCACCACGGCCGTGCTGCCCCCGCCTCTGCTCTTTTCGTGCCTTTTTGTTCCCGCCTCAGCTCTTTTCGCGCCTTTAGTCCCTGCGCAGGCGCACGAGGTTGTTCTTTCTCAAAACTGGGGACAAGATGGTCTTCTCGAAGCACGACGCTGGATGGCACTACAGCGGCAATGTTGAGACAAAACCGCATTTGGTACCGGTTCTCTACACCGGCACAATGAAAATCATTGGCCTGATCCATGATTGTGACATCGAGGGGATGGTTAAAGGATGGGGGAGAGAAGAAGCAGCAGAGTTTGGGAGGGAATGCCCATGAGTGGAGACCCTGGTGTGATGTGCTTGGTATTCATGCACTGCCAGGCATCTCCTGGAAAGAGAAGGGAACAACCTTGCGTCAGAGCAGAGGTGCGCTTCAGTCATTGACCCAAAGGCACTGAATCTGCCTGAGATGCCCTGGGGGATGCCTGTCCCACAACTAGTCTGAATGGGGATGGCGTTCCTGTACAGGACCTGTGATGTCCATCTCAGCTGCAGAGCCCTGGCATCTCCCGTAGCACTACAGTCACGTATTTGTAAATTAAATTAAGATTCAGCTTCCTTGAATTAGCTTAGACAATTGGAGTGCAAGGGAGGCACTTGACAAAACTGACATTATACTCGAAGGACACGTAGAAAATGCAGTTGATGGTGAAGAGAAACAGAGCTCTCCCTATGCTGCATGACTCCATTTGGTCAGCTGAACACCTCTAGAGGCTGCCCTGTACGTAAGAAATATCTACAGGTTGAGTTGTCCTAAATATGGGCACCTGCTGTCATTCCACCTGGCCAAATTAATTTCCCATTGGCCTCCAAGAAGATGCCCCCAGATGCTGCCCTGTCTCTGTGAACTGCTCCTTTGGAGCTTGCAGTCTCCTGCACACATCTTGGACCACCTCTTGAACCCCAGATGTCGCCAGGTGTTTGTGTCTGAACAGCTCACTCCTGGTCTCCATCTTCATTAGCACCATGGGAGCTGAGACAAGGAGCTCACATGCAGGTGCCCATTTTGTGCCCACCGGAACTGAGGCAAGAGGAATCCCAGCTTCTGTGGGTCTGTGGTCTGCATAGGAGTGAGCTGAGAGCCCTTCCAGCCCCAGGACTACAGACCCAGGATGAGATGCCTCAGCTGACCCTGCTGAATCCCTTCCCTCAGCAGGGGTAAAGGAAATCCCTCCCTGTGACTGTCTGGGTGTCCTGTCTAATGCTGAGACAAGGCAAAGTGATTATAGGACCTAAACCTGACTCTGGAAAGAGTAGAAAGAAGTTTCTCTCCCCAGCTGAGGGAGGGAACATGAGTGATGCCTTCAGCCTGTTTCACAGCAGGTTCCCCTGGAGCCCCAGGGACACCTAGAGGGAGCCCAGAGGGGCAGAGAAAGTGGTGCCTTGGGCTGGGCCTCTGCTGCTGAGCTGGGCTGGGCTCCTGGGATGGAGGCAGCTCATGGCAAGTGGGCAGCACTGCAGAGAGACAGCTCTGCCCAGGAGCAGCTCCTCTGCAAAGGTCAGCAGGGCTGAGGGCACTGCCTGCAGGCATTGAGGAAGAGGAGCGAGGCAGAGAGAGTTTAAAGGCAGCCCAGAGTGGAAGGATGCTGAGAGCTCACCGGGAGAGAAATCTTCACAGACAGTAAGTCTCTGGCTGTGGGGCACTGTGTCTGCAGATCCTGGTGGGATCTCCTAAAGCTGGCGTGTGGCACAGGCCGCGAGATACGTAAGTACAACTCTCAGAGATTCTCTGGTGTACAGGAGGAGGATGTGCTCGAGAGCAGAGATTCCCTGCTGCACCATCAGAGGGACAGAACAGGACAGCTGTCTTCTCCTAGGGATGGCTGCAGGGGTGTGAAGGTGGGTGTGCAGCCAGGGGTGCCCAGGGCTGTCCTTCCGAGCAGGGTCCCTGCACCCCATGGCACTGTGTGCTGGGGCAGGGACTTTGCCGCCTGCCAGAGTCAGCACTCAGCCTGTCCGAAGAATTCACCATGGTGCTGCAGGGAGAAGCTGTGGGTGGAAGGAGCAGCCCCCAGCAAGGCAGGGCCCTTCTGCTGTTGAGAGGGTGCTGCATGGGTCAGGGCGGCTCACAGGTCCACATCACCCCCAGAATATTTCCAAGCGGATATCTCAAGGAGAAGATCAAGGCAGGGATTACTAGAAAGATAAGGAGCTTTCCTGAGTGTGTCTTTATAGTTTCCTGTTCCAGGAGGGTTGGGAGGGGGAGAGAAAACGATAAATGGAGAAGGAACTCTGAAGTTTCAATAAGTCACTGAGACTCCTGAACTGTGATTTTGAGTGATCAGTAGGTCTGTCAGAAGCCACGTAACGTGCCCTCAGCCACTGCTCTGCCTATGGACAGCACCAGCATCACCTCTGCTGGACCCCTCAGGGTTCTTCTGACCTGCCCTTCTCCACCTGCAAACAGGAACATGCACCCAGCCAGTGCCCTGCAAACAGGCAGGTTTCTGTGGGGCCAGGGTGAGTGCACAGAGGTTGGGAGGGGGTTTGTCACCACTTGCAGGGAAAAGCCATGGGACAGGGAAACACCTCCCAGGGTGAGGATCTCCAGGCAGCAGGGAGATGATCTGGGAATGAGACAAAACTAAAACCAGAAATGCTGTGGGAGGGAGAATTCAGAAACCTCCGTATCATCCCCTCCAATGCAGACCCCTTCCTCTGAGCAAGCCCCCTTGCCTCCTCTCCCACCCACCAAAGCCTCTGCCCTCAGGGCTGGGGGCTCCAAGGCGTGAACCACCTCCTCTGCAGCCAGAGCTCCAGCAGAGCCGTGGTGCAGCTCTGCAGCCACGGGCCCACTTCCCTCTGCAGAGCGCAGGGGCTGAGAGCAGCTGCCCGGCAATGGTGGTGTCTGGGAGGTGGCGTGCACAGCTGGGGAAGGGGAACACTGTCTGAGTGCCCCAATGCCTCTGCCCTGGCCTCTCTCGGCCACTGTATTTTCCCTTCTTTCTCCACTTGTCTGTGTGAGTGCTATTGTTATCTTGTTCTTGCTTCCAGGCTCTCTGGGGAGGTGGAGTTTCAGCTGCAGAGTCACACACTGATCTTGTGGGTCCTTTCATGCAGGTGTGTCCATGGCAACACATGTCCCAGCTTTCATCTCACCTGTGAGGCTGTGGGCAGTGCAGTCTGTGGGGCTGGGGAATGAGCTCAATCTCCCTCACTCAAATGCCATCATTAGGACACTTGGCTATTGCCTTGAGGATTCCTTCCAAGGTGTGAGCTTCCCTCCAGCATGCAAACATGTCCTATAACAACTTTGTGTTTTCTGGAAGCCCAATGGAGAAGATCAGAGATGCTACGACAGAGAACATGCTGATGGGTTTGTGCAAAGAGCCATGTGCGTCCTCGGCTAAAAGTGGGGTGCTGAGACCTGAGGAAAGGGTGAGACATTTAGTGGTCTGTACTGGATCCCTCTGTTCACAGCAGTGCTTGGTGGCTTTTCAGGGTAATATGGGAGTGTGATCACCCTCCAGCTCAGAAAGCTGCAAGCCCAGGGCAGCTGGGAGCCAGACCAGCTCCCCTCACTCTGCACTAAGCCACAGGTACTCCTCTTGCCTCGCAGGACTCCCTCTCTTCTCCCTGAGTGCAGCAGAAATGCTGAGGCTTTCTGACATCCAAGAACACTCCCCAGGGTGGGAGGGGAGCAGGAGCTGTCAAAAACCCCAACCTCTCAACCTGCCTTCTGCCACCTCAGTTCCTTATCATTGGGAGTGCAGATGCTGACAGCCCCTTCTGCACTAGGAGCGGTTTCATGAGACAAGGTCGAACACCAGGACTGGCCCCTGCCCCCACTCTTCCCATGAACCCACTGCTGCAGAGCAGGGCTGACCTCTCGGCAGCCAGCGGGCAGAGGCCCTGCTCCTCATGGCACATTAAGCCAACACCAACCAGGGCTCCAGCCGCAGAGCTGAAGGAAGCTCTCCTAGAACTGGAAAAGGGTGTCTGTGTGTATGAGAAATGGCTTTGATTTTGCTCAGATAAGTCTCCCCTGCCTTCTCACTTTCTTTTCCTCCTATGACAGTGTTCATGCCCAGAGGCAGCAGATGTCCAATAGCAGCTCCATCACCCAGTTCCTCCTCCTGGTGTTTGCAGACATGCGGGAGCTGCAGCTCTTGCACTTCTGGCTCTTCCTGGGCATCTACCTGGCTGCCCTCCTGGGCAACGGCCTCATCGTCACCACCATAGCCTGCAACCACCACCTCCACACCCCCATGTACTTCTTCCTCCTCAACCTCTCCCTCCTCGACCTGGGATCCACCTCCACCACTGTCCCCAAATCCATGGCCAATTCCCTCTGGAACACCAGGGCCATCTCCTACGCAGGATGTGCTGCCCAGCTCTTCCTGTTTTTCTTTTTGATTTCAGCAGAGTATTGTCCCCTCACCATCATGGCCTATGACTGCTACGTGGCCATCTGCAAACCCCTGCACTACGGGACCCTCCTGGGCAGCAGAGCTTCTGTCCACATGGCAGCAGCTGCCTGGGGCTCTGGGTTCCTCTGTGCTCTCCTGCACACAGCCAATACATTTTCACTCCCCCTCTGCCGAGGCAACGCTGTGGACCAGTTCTTCTGTGAAATCCCCCACATCCTCAAGCTCTCCTGCGCACACTCCTACCTCAGGGAGGTTGGGCTTATTGTGGTCAGTATCTTAGTAATATTCAGCTGTTTCGTTTTTATTGTGCTGTCCTACGTGCAGATCTTCAGGGCCGTGCTGAGGATCCCCTCTGAGCAGGGACGCCACAAAGCCTTTTCCACGTGCCTCCCTCACCTGGCCGTGGTTTCCCTGTTTGTCAGCACTGACATGTTTGCCTACCTGAAGCCTCCCTCCATCTCTTCTCCATCCCTGGACTTTGTGGTGTCATTTCTGTACTCGGTGGTGCCTCCAGCAGTGAACCCCCTCACCTACAGCATGAGGAACCAGCAGCTCAAGAGTGCAGTGTGGAAACTGGTAAGTCGATGTTCTTCTGGAGCAATAAACTTCCCATCATCTTCTGCCTAGCAGCTGGTCATGGTTTAATTGTGATAATGTTGTTATCCCCTTCCTAATTCACTGGTTCCTTTTTTTTTCCGAAGAAGTGGCTGTGTAAATGAGCAGCTCTGCTCTCTGTGTATTTAAACATAATAAAGGGCCATTCAATGACTTTTTTTTTCTTCCTGATATCCTTCCCCCAAGGCTTTTTTGGAGCTGCAGGGAGGAGCTGCAGGGACAGTTCCTGTGTGCATGGGTGGAGCAGAAAAGAGTCCCGGCATGGCAGCACTGCCAAGGAGCACCAGCACTTGGTCTTCCAGGGCTGTTCTCTTGCCACTTCCACACTTTCTTCCTGATCCCTTGCCTTGGTGTAAGGCTGGAGTACTATGGCAGCTTGGTGACAGTCGTGCTGTGTGGTCGTCCTGTGACCGCAGGCAGGGACAGGCAATGGGCACTTCCATGACAGAGCTGGCCTCCATAACAGCATTTCCATAAAGAAGGGTGACCTCCTCAAGGCAGTGCCTGAAGGCTTAGGTCTTCTTTCAGAGTTGCTGTCAAGAGCAAGCTCAAGAAAGTGCCCTGGTGAGGAAAACACCACTGAACAAGTGAAGCGTGTGAGTGTGCAGGGCTGGGGCACACAGCAGTGTCCCTCGCACAGCCAGGCCTCCAGGGACAGACTGGAAGGACCAGCAGAGCAGGGTCTGGTCTGTGCCCGTGTTTGCCTGACACCCTGGGCAAGGAGCCCCAGGGCAATGGCCACAGACCAGCCCCTTGCAACCACCATTCCCAGCACTGGCCTCTCACTCCAACTCAGGGAGGTTCTTTGTCCCTCCATGGAAGGACACCAAAGGAGTAGGTCAGACTTCCATGTTTGCATTGTACAGAGGAGACTGAAGCATGCACACCGTGTGTGTGTGGGGAGATGAATCCGAGTGAGCCCAAATGCCATCAGCTGTTCCTAGAGGTGCCGTGAAGGCCAGTGGGACAGACAGGGCCTCGAGGTCACTTCACTTTGAGAGTAATGTCCCCTGGGAAACCTCCTGAATGCAGCAGTGGGATGTGCTCCTGTGAACCGAGGTCCCTGTGTCCATTCCTCATGCCGAGGGGCATCTCAGACAGGTGCAGAGCAGGGCGATACACCACAGAGCTGAGGTGCCTCCCAGCCTCTGGCAGTGGCAGCAGGAGGCCAGAAAGTCATTGTGCCTGCTGCAGTGCCCTGCCTCCACACGTGCAAGGGAAGGGCTCGTGCCTCTGAACACCCCTGTGTGTAGGAGGAGTGCATGAGGCCAGCTGAGATATGGGCACCTCACAGGGCCCTGCCATTTCTGTGTGTGACTCCAGGAACAAACCCCACTGGCCCAGGGAGATTCATCTCACCCGCCTCGGACAGGCTCATTGCAAATGCTCCTGCTGGTCTCGTCACCCTTTCTGGATTGTGCCCTCAAAGGTGCCAGAGCCATCAGAGAGGTTCTGGGGTCCTTGGAAAAGGCAGACAACATCACCTCAGTCCCTGGGAAGGGGATGGGCCAAATACTGCTGCAGCCATTTCCAGGTACTTGAAGGACAAGAAAGGCATTGGCGAACCTGTGTGGGTAGGGGAAAGAAGGGGATGTTTTGATCCTGGACCTTAGCAAGGGTTTTGACATGGTTTCCCATAGTCTCTTTATAGCCGGATTGGTGATATCTGGACTGAAGAAGGGGGTGATGTAGTGGGTAGGAAGGTGGCTGGTGGATCCAGCCCAAATGTCAGCAGTGGTAGAGTCCTGCTGGTGGCCACTTCCCAGTGGCATCCCTCAGTGCAAGCACTGGGGCCAACACTGTTGACTGTCTCCATTAACTGCCTGGATAATGTGCCGGAGTGCCTTTTCATCTCCTTTGTGGATGATGCCAAACTGGGCAGACCCGTTCCGCAGCCTCATCTGGTTCACCGTGCCTTGAGCAGGATAGCTGGACAAGGTGATGTTCAGGGGTCTCTTCCAAGCTGAGTTATTCCAGGATTCAATGACTTTTTTCCTTGGAGAGCTTTTTGAAGACAGAAGAGAGAGAAGAAGAAGGAAAAACAGAGAGGCAGAAGTAGAGGCATAAAATGCACCAATATAAATATAGCAGTTCCTCTGAGGAACATTTCTCTACTCAAACCATTGGTAGGAACTCTATTAGATAAACATGATGAAACAAGCTTACTTTTATCTGCTCACTTACTGGGCCACAAAGAGAGTGATGGCTGGGTACAGTATCCTGTGGTCACTTGTGTCTCGGGAACTCATAATCCATTAGGAAGCCAATGGCTGTGAAGGGGGTTGTGAGGTCACTTCTGCCTCTGGAGGTGAGAGGCCAACAGGAGGAATGTGTCTGGGAAAGGCACTGTGAGGTCACTTCTTCCGGAAACCGCCGATAGGTCAGCCCTTGACTCATGGCTGGGATATGTGCTTCTAAACTCACCTCTGCCAGTGTCTCTGACAGGCCAGCAGAAGGCACCTGGTTGGCACATTGGCTGGGAGACCCCCTCTGCCGAAGGACCTAGGCTCAGTGCAGGAAGGGGGCTTGTATTTTGGCTGTCCTGTCTCTTCTGCCTGAGTACAGGATGGGACAGCAGCAGGCACGCAGCTCCGTCATGTCTATCCGAGAAGCAGAAAGGCTTGCAGCCTCACAAGGGGTGAGGTTACTTCTGTCTGTTCAGGTGAAGGGCTGCAAGAAGGCTGGTGGGTTTGGATGCCTGTTTAGAAGGGTGGTTTCCCAGATGGTGGAGCTTTCCTTGGATGTAGGGAAGAGCAGGAGAGAGAAACAGTTACACACAGTACAGCTTGGATGGTAGGGATTGGACATGAGGAGGAAGAAACGTCACTCCGAGGGTAGTGCTGTGGTACATGAAGTCCTCCAGAAGGAGCATGAGGTCAGTCCATCTCCTTGTGTTTCAAGGAACAGAGTGTGAGGGTGCACAGCTGTCAGTGAATGTATGGAAATGGCAGGGTGAGAGCAGGGTGAGGAAGCGAGATGGGTGTCTGCAGCCTGCAGGGCAAAAGAGGCAGCTGTGGGACAGCGTAGGACAAGCTGTGGTGGAGATGGCAAAGAGCACTGGCAGGGCTGGAAGTGGCCAAGAGAACCCAAGGCTTTGTCCCCCTGGGTACAGCAATCGTCCCTGCCACCAAGGCCTATGAGGAGACATGTTGTCCTAAGGCAGTGGGGGCCTCATTGCCTCCTTGCACACCCCCAGTAAGGCTGGGAGCTGCCATAGCCTTGTCCTGCACTCAGCATCACCCCCCCACATCCCACTGCCCCAGGAAGAGCCCTGAGCAATGCGTGAGGGACAGGACCTGCCTTCCCCGGGGCTGGGGGTCAGCGCTTGGCCTTTCTGCTTCATAAAACAAAGCCAGGGTTTTCTCAGCAGCTGAGCTGCCTGCACATTCCCTTTGCCTGCCTGCAATCCTGGCCTCCAATTCTCTGCTCTAACGAGTCCCTGGGGAGGCTTTGCCAGTAATGGCCCTCAGTGGGGCTTATTAATACTTCAAGGTACTTTGGGTTTTGCTTGTGATGCTGACTCTTGGAGAGGTTTGTGCAATCTCTTCTCAGTACCTGAAGTTCAAGGACTCAGCACAAATACTCCATGGGGCTCACTGAAAGAAAGCAAGCCCTAACGAGCCATGTCTCTTCCTGTCATTTTCTTCAGGTCTTCAGGAGTTGTACAGATAATTGGACTTGTTTCCTAGCATAGTTATGGGGAAAGATTTCAAAGAGCTTCTAATAAAAATGAGGTTTTATTTTCAAGGGTGTAATTTATTATTACACTGAAGGAGAGATTATTACACTGAAGGGAGAAGCTGTCCCTTGAGCTCTGACAACCTCCCACCTCACCTCCCCAACCCCACCATTTCTCTCCGTGCCCACCTGGGACCTTTCCTTACAGCAGACTTCTCCACTGATCTCTGCAGCTGGATGGTACAGCTCCTTTGCACCATCTCCCCCCTGCTCTCCTTAGAGACCTGGCTGCACACAGGCACAGAAGGGTTTTTCCTATTTGCAAGCAAAGGAAAAGTCAAGCATGGTCAAGTTCCATAAAGAAAACCGACTCTGCAAGCATCTGCTAAGTCCAAGCTGCCTCTAATGAGGTTGCCTTTCTACAGGGGATAATCTTAGGAGAACTATTTCAGGTAGGGAGATCCAAAGAAGAGAGATATAAAAACATAATTAAAAAGTTGGCTAAGGAGACAATTAGACTGCTGAAAGACAGGCAACTTTTAAGTCCCTGATGTCAAAGCAGCAGCTGGATGGGTGAGAGGAATCTGAGTGAACCAAGAGTAAGGGGAGGAGAAAACAGGAGATTAAGGGAAAGGGCTTTTGTCTAGGCAGTGTGCCTGTGAAAAGATGATGTTAGAAATGGCTCTTCTATCAAGAAAGGTGAAAACATATGAAAGATAAAAATTAAATTAATAAAAATAATATTAATTTCTTTTAATAATTTAAATTTAATTTTAACTTCAATTAAATACACTATATAACAGGTAGAATAGTGGTAATGAAGTGACACTGGAAGATTGATATTTCTTTGGAATATCCCTTTTGAAAGGTCACGGGATTGGTAGAGGTCTCTTGGGAGTGAGGACAAGCCAATGTTGCAGCCATCGTTGAAAGAGGCCAAAAGTGCAACCCCGGGAACGCCAGGCTGTACAAGCTCACTTGGGGGAGGAGTGAGCCTTCCCCTGAGTGCTCTTGGGGGACATTGCTGGGCACCTCAAAGAGCAGAAGGTGTCCAAATGCAGTCAGCATGGATTAGCCAAGGGTAAATCCTGCCTCACCAACCTGATGGCCTTCCTGATGAAGGAACTGCTTTTATGCACGAGGGGAGAACAGTGGATGTCCTTTACCTCCACTCCAGCAAGGCTTTTGGCATGGTCTCCCTCGATAGCCTTGTACCCACGTTAGGCCATTACAGTCTGGTACGACCTGGTAGCCAAGGCAGCCAGCAGAGTCCTGGAGTCTCACCAAAAGAGTGAGGGCAGTGATTGTCTCCCCCTGCTCATCGCTCCTTAGACCACCTGTACACAACCGTTTCCATTTTTGGGCCCCCACTGGGGAAGGGGAGGAGGGAGGGAGCGCCTGTGGGGCTGCTGGGCTCTTGGCCAGAGATCACCAGCACAGCAAGGGAGGTGTTGGTAACTGGCAGCGAGTTGAGTGGAGAGTCACTGAGCTGCTCAGGGGCTGGAGCATTTGCCTGGGAGGAGAAAGTGGAGGAAAGGGCCTTGTTCAATGTGCAGAATGGAAGGCCTTGGGACCCTCATTGTGACCTGCCAGTCCCCATGGGGAGGTCTTGTAAACATATTGTATGGCAGGAGAATAATAGGCAATAGTCAGATGTTGAAATGAGGAAGTTTCTGGCCAGAGATAAGGCAATGAGATATCTGCAGAGCATGGGGTGCTTTGGGCTGTAAACAGAATGTAAACCAATCCTCTGACTTGGGATCTCATTCAATGGAAATTTTCAATATTTTTCATGACAAGGCGATAAGCAGCTGATCCAGCTGGAGCTGTCTGAGAGCGGGCTTGGCTGAGAGTCCAGCTGTGGCAAGAGCTGTGGATTTTGGTGTGAAACGAGTGTCAGTAGGAAATGAGTTTCCATTTTATTAATAATGGCAATGGGGTTAAGTATGACTGAGCCCCAGAGGAGGATGGGGGTGACCATGCAGCAAAGGTCCCTCCTGAGGGCTGGGGTGTATGGCCAGAGATGGAAATGGCCAGTGTGTGGGACTGGTCTGCAACAATTTTCCAGAGTCCTGGCCCTGGGGGTCCTCAAGCAGCTTCTGCAGCTCTCCACTCTCCCTTCCCTGTGCCTGCTGAGTCCCCACTGACTCCCATGGCACTGCAGAGTCCTTCTTCGTGGATACATCAATTTAGAGCTTTACTTTTGGAGGACTTTTTACCCTTGATGACATTTCACCTTCTGAGTCTGCATTCATTCCAGCCCCACCTGAGTTATGTGATGAATCCCCATCGTCTCCTGACCCCTCCAAATTCATTTCCAGAGTGTCTGGTACATGCCATCAGTCCTGTCAGACATGAAGCAACCTGAGGTAATAATGGGGAGCTGATGGACCATCTCCACTGCCATTGCCAAGAAGAGAGCCTTTACAACCAGAACTTTTGATCCAATGGAAACCAGTGTTACCATGCATTTAACCCCAAAACCACTGAGAACGCAAGAACAGAAATTTTAAAAGGCCAATTCCTTGGACATTTTCTTGGAAGCAACCTTGGAAGAAGAGCCCAGCCTTCAGTCACTGCACCCAGGAGATCACCTTTAACAGAAGAGCTGCAATCTGACAGGCCACATTTGAGACAGTGTTGTGCAAGGGTCAGATACAACAGGATCAAACCTCCACAGAAGCAGGATAAACCCAGAAAAGTATCTCTACGAAGAATTATCATGAGTGAAAAAAACAGACTCTTCGTCTGGGAAACATGTAGAGGAGCAGAGGCAGTTTATTGTCATTGAAACAGCACCCATTGGATCAGTTTCCATAAGGCGCCCTTGAGCTCCCGGTTCCTCATGCTGTAGATGAGGGGGTTCACAGCTGGAGGCACCACTGAGTACAGCACTGCCACCACGAGACCCAGGGATGGGGAGGAGATGGAGTGGGGCTTCAGGTAGGCAAACGTGCCAGAAGTGACATACAGAGAGACCACAGCCAAGTGAGGGAGGCACGTGGAAAAGGTTTTGTGCCTTTTCTGCTCAGAGGGAAACCTCAGTACAGCCTTGATGTTCTGCACGTAGGACAGCACAATGAAAACAAAACACACAAAGGCCACAAAGTCACTAACCGCAAGAAGCCCAATCTCCCTGAGGTAGGCATCTGAGCAGGAGAGCTTGAGGATGTGGGGGATTTCACAGAAGAACTGGTCCACAGCATTGCCTCGGCAGAGGGATAGTGAAAGTGTATTGGCAGTGTGCAGGAGAGCATAGAGGAACCCAGTGCCCCAGGCAGCTGCTGCCATGTGGACACAAGCTCTGCTGCCCAGGAGGGTCCCGTAGTGCAGGGGTTTGCAGATGGCCACGTAGCGGTCGTAGGCCATGATGGTGAGGGGACAATACTCTGCTGAAATCAAAAAGAAAAACAGGAAGAGCTGGGCAGCACATCCTGCGTAGGAGATGTCCCTGATGTCCCAGAGGGAATTGGCCATGGATTTGGGGACAGTGGTGGAGATGGAGCCTAAGTCAAGAACAGAGAGGTTAAGGAGGAAGAAGTACATGGGGGTGTGGAGGCGGTGGTTGCAGCCTACAGTGGTGATGATGAGGCCGTTGCCCAGGAGGGCAGCCAGGTAGATGCCCAGGAAGAGCCAGAAGTGCAAGAGCTGCAGCTCCCACTTGTCTGCAAATGCCAGGAGGAGGAACTGGGTGATGGAGCTGCTGTTGGGCATCTGCTGCCTCTGGGCATGGAGGACTGTACTAGAGGACAAAGACAGCGAAAAGTTAGGAGAGATTTCTCTGAGCAAAATAAAAGACATTTCTCATAGAACCCCTCCTCCCAAAAAGTCTCTCTCTCCATTCAGGAAGGTCTTTGGCAGGTCCCTTTCATAAGCTCTGGTTGGTGCTGGCTGAGGGTGCCCCAGGGAGCAGGAGGCTCTGCTGGGGGCTCTGCAGGGGTCAGTCCTGCCCTACAGCAGTGGGTAAATAGGAACTCAGAGTGACTACACATTAAATCCACTCGTGATATCGCAGACATTTTCAGCATTGTCACTTCAAAATCACTCTACTGCAGAGCAGAAAAAATGGGAATTTTGTTTTCATAGAATCATCGAATTGTTAAGGTTGGAAAAGACCCTTTAGATCATCGAGTCCAACCGTTAACCTAGCACTGTCAAGTCCCCCACTAAACCATGTCCTCAAGCAGCACATCTACCCATCTTTTAAATACCTCCAGGGATGGAGACTCAACCACATCCCTGGGCAGCCTGTTCCAATGCCTGACTACCCTTTCAGTGAAAAAGTTTTTCCTAATACCCAACCTAAATCTGTGGTGGCACAGCTTGAGGCCGTTTCCTATCATCCTGTCACTTGTTACTTGGGATAAGAGACTGACCCCCACCTGGCTACAACCTCCTTTCAGGTAGTTGTAGAGAGCAATAAGGTCTCCCCTCAGCCTCTTCTTCTCCAGGCTAAACAACCCCAGCTCCCTCAGCCACTCCTCATAAGACTTGTGCTCTAGACCCTTCACCAATTTCGTTGCCCTTCTTTGGACATGCTCCAGCACCTCGATGTCCTTCCTGTAGTGAAGGGCCCAACACTGCACACAGGGTTTGAGGTGCGGCCTCACCAGTGCCGAGTACAGGGCACTACCATCTCCCTGGTCCTGCTGGCCACACTATTCCTGAAACAAGCCAGGATGCCATTGGCCCTCTTGGCCACCTGAGCACACTGCTGGCTCATGTTCAGGCAGCTGTCGACCAACACCCCCAGGTCCTTTTCCGCCAGGCAGCTCTCCAGCCACTCTTCCCCCAGCCTGTAGCATTGCATAGGGTTGTTGTGACCCAAGTGCAAGACCCAAGTGCAGAGCGAGGACAGCCGCTCTGTCCATCAGCCCTGCTCTCAGCTGCCCTGTGCTGGCAGCTCTTCCACCTGGAGGACTATCGCACATGAGACTTCCCCCAAAAGAAAGAGGCCAGTGCTGGGAGCAGGGGAATCCAGTTTCCAAGTGCAGATTCCCAAAGCCCTCACCCCATCTCATCGCACCTTAGGAGGATCTCAGCTCTGCCCTCCCAAACAGGGACACAGAAGACTCATTACAGCTGCCCACATGCAGCCACCCACCAGCATTTCAATGGCCTTAGCACCGAGGTGTCTTCTCCACAGGGATCCTGAAAAACATAGCGATGCCCTGGGAGAGCTGTGCCCTACAGGAGGGCAGCCTGCAGCCCAGCAGGACCTCCCAAGGACAGAGTCAACTCTCCTGAATTTGTTATGTCCTGAAGGGAGGGTGAGATCAGTGCCAGCCGCACACACTGCAGTCCCCAGAGCCCCACAGGTGAACAGGGTGCGAGCTGGATGCTTTTCCTCCATGGCCATATGTGCATGACAGCACACGCAGTGTTGGTGTCTGAGCTGCATTTGAATCCTCACCCCCCACACCAGTGAGTGTAACAGTAAGAACAAGGGTGGCAGGGAGAAGAGGACTATGGAAGAGGAGGCAATGGGAGAAAGCAGGAGGAGGCAAAGGCAAGAGGCCGTAAGAGGAAGGAGTAGAAGGAAGAGGAAGAGAAGGAGGCAAAGGAGAAGGCAAAAGGGTGTGAGGTGAAGAAAAGAGGAGGAGGAGGAGACTGAGGCAAGAGGAGGCAAGGTGTGGGAAGAGGAGGCGGTCGGAGGCTGCAGCAGAAGAGAAGGGAAAGGCAAGAGGAGGCAAGGTGTGGGAAGAGGAGGCGGTCAGAGGCTGCAGCAGAAGAGAAGGGAAAGGCAAGAGGAGGCAAGGTGAGGCGGCAGGAGGAGGCGTGAGGAGGAGGCAGCTGGATGGCCCAAGAGGCGCGAGGAGGCGCGAGGCGGAGTCAAAAAGGAGAGGCAAGAGGAGGGCAGTGCAGGAGGCAGAAGGTAAAGGAGGAGGAGGCAAGCAAAAGCGGAAAAGGAGGAGAGGCGAGGATGCGAGGTGAGGTAGCAGGAGGCAAGAGGAGGCGGAGGAGGAGGCAATGGGCGAGAGCAGGAGGAGGGCAAAAGAGGAGGCGCGAGGAGGTGAGAGCAGGGCAGAAAGCAAACGAAGGAGGAGGCAAGCAAAAGCAGAAAAGGAGGAGGCGCGAGGAGGGCAGAAGAGGCGCGAGGAGGAGGAGGCAATAGGAGGCAATGGGAGGCGCAAGGAGGAGGAGGAAAGAGGAGCCTCTGAGGCTTAGAGAGGAGCAAAGAGGAGGAAGAGGCAAGGGAGGCTGAGTAGGAAAAGGCAAGAGGAAGAAGAGAAGTAGTCCGTAGGATGGCAGAGGAGGGAAGAGGAGGCTTGAGGAGGCTGTGGAGGAAGAGAAGGAAAAAGCATCATGATTTAACGGGGATCAAGAGGAACAGGAAGAGGAGGAGGCAAGAGAGAACAACACAAAGGCAGAAGAGGGGTAGGAGAGAAAGAAGGAGAAGGAAGCATGAGGAGGCAAAGGGAGGCAAGAGGATTTTACAGTAGGACAGAAGGCAAAAAAGTAGTAGGCACAGGAGTCAAGAAAAAGGAAAAGGTTGAGGGAAGAGGTGGAAGAAAAGGAAAGAAAATGGAATTGGAGGAGGAGGCATTT